>NC_030681.2:161469541-161549541 GCF_000004195.4 Xenopus tropicalis
GAGAGGAGAGTTAGGGGCTGTGGGTCATGGGGAGGAGTTAGGGGCTGTGGGTCAGGGGGAGGAGTTAGGGGCTGTGGGGTCAGGGGGAGGAGTTAGGGGCTGTGGGGTCAGGGAGAGGAGTTAGGGGCTGTGGGTCAGGGAGAGGAGTTAGGGGCTGTGGGTCAGGGAGAGGAGTTAGGGGCTGTGGGTCAGGGAGAGGAGTTAGGGGCTGTGGGTCAGGGGGGAGTTAGGGGCTGTGGGTCAGGGGGAGGAGTTAGGGGCTGTGGGTCAGGGGGCAGAGTTAGGGGCTGTGGGTCAGGGGGAGGAGTTGGGCTGTGGTCAGGGGGAGGAGTTAGGGGCTGTGGGTCAGGGAGAGGAGTTAGGGGCTGTGGGTCAGGGAGAGGAGTTAGGGGCTGTGGGTCAGGGAGAGGAGTTAGGGGCTGTGGGTCAGGGGCGAGGAGTTAGGGGCTGTGGGTCAGGGGGAGGAGTTAGGGGCTGTGGGTCAGGGAGAGGAGTTAGGGGCTGTGGGGTCAGGGGAGGAGTTAGGGGCTGTGGGTCAGGGAGAGGAGTTAGGGGCTGTGGGTCAGGGAGAGGAGTTAGGGCTGTGGGTCAGGGAGAGGAGTTAGGGGCTGTGGGTCAGGGGGAGGAGTTAGGGGCTGTGGGTCAGGGGGAGGAGTTAGGGGCTGTGGGTCAGGGAGAGGAGTTAGGGGCTGTGGGTCAGGGGGAGGAGTTAGGGGCTGTGGGGTCAGGGAGAGGAGTTAGGGGCTGTGGGTCAGGGAGAGGAGTTAGGGGCTGTGGGTCAGGGAGAGGAGTTAGGGGCTGTGGGTCAGGGGGAGGAGTTAGGGGCTGTGGGTCAGGGAGAGGAGTTAGGGGCTGTGGGTCAGGGGGAGGAGTTAGGGGCTGTGGGTCAGGGAGAGGAGTTAGGGGCTGTGGGTCAGGGGGAGGAGTTAGGGGCTGTGGGGTCAGGGAGAGGAGTTAGGGGCTGTGGGTCAGGGGGAGGAGTTAGGGTGTGTGGGTCAGGGAGAGGAGTTAGGGGCTGTGGGTCAGGGGGAGGAGTTAGGGGCTGTGGGTCAGGGGGAGGATTTTTAGGGCTGTGGGTCAGGGAGAGGAGTTAGGGGCTGTGGGTCAGGGGGAGGAGTTAGGGGCTGTGGGGTCAGGGAGAGGAGTTAGGGGCTGTGGGTCAGGGGGAGGAGTTAGGGCTGGTGGGTCAGGGGGAGGAGTTAGGGGCTGTGGGTCAGGGGGAGGAGTTAGGGGCTGTGGGGTCAGGGAGAGGAGTTAGGTGGCTGTGGGTCAGGGGGAGGAGTTAGGGGCTGTGGGTCAGGGGGAGGAGTTAGGGGCTGTGGGGTCAGGGAGAGGAGTTAGGGGCTTGTGGGTCAGGGGGAGGAGGTTAGGGGCTGTGGGTCAGGAGAGGAGTTAGGGGCTGTGGGGTCAGGGAGAGGAGTTAGGTGCTGTGGGGTCAGGGAGAGGAGTTAGGGGCTGTGGGTCAGGGGGAGGAGTTAGGGCTGTGGGTCAGGGGGAGGATTTAGGGGCTGTGGGTCAGGGAGAGGAGTTAGGGGCTGTGGGTCAGGGAGAGGAGTTAGGGGCTGTGGGTCAGGGGGAGGAGTTAGGGCTGTGGGTCGGGGAGGAGTTAGGGGCTGTGGGTCAGGGAGAGGAGTTAGGGGTGTGGGGTCAGGGGAGGAGTTAGGGGCTGTGGGTCAGGGAGAGGAGTTAGGGGCTGTGGGTCAGGGGGAGGAGTTAGGGGCTGTGGGTCAGGAGGAGTTAGGGGCTGTGGGTCAGGGAGAGGAGTTTAGGGCTGTGGTCAGGGAGAGGAGTTGAGGGCTGTGGGTCAGGGGGAGGAGTTAGGGGCTGTGGGTCAGGGGGAGGAGTTAGGGGTGTGGGTCAGGGAGAGGAGTTAGGGGCTGTGGGTCAGGGGGAGGAGTTAGGGGCTGTGGGTCAGGGAGAGGAGTTAGGGGCTGTGGGTCAGGGAGAGGAGATAGGGGCTGTGGGTCAGGGAGAGGAGTTAGGGGCTGTGGGTCAGGGGGAGGAGTTAGGGGCTGTGGGTCAGGGAGAGGAGTTAGGGGCTGTGGGTCAGGGGGAGGAGTTAGGGGCTGTGGGGTCAGGGAGAGGAGTTTAGGGGCTGTGGGTCAGGGGGAGGAGTTAGGGGCTGTGGGTCAGGGGGAGGAGTTAGGGGCTGTGGGTCAGGGAGAGGAGTTAGGGGCTGTGGGTCAGGGGGGGAGTTAGGGGCTGTGGGTCAGGGGGAGGATTTAGGGGCTGTGGGGTCAGGGAGAGGAGGTTAGGGCTGTGTGGTAGGGGAGGAGTTAGGGGCTGTGGGGTCAGGGGAGGAGTTAGGGGCTGTGGGTCAGGCGGGAGGAGTTAGGGGCTGTGGGTGCAGGGGAGGAGTTGGGGGCTGTGGGGTAGGGAGAGGAGTTAGGGGCTGGGGTCAGTGGGGGAGGAGTTAGGGGCTGTGGGTCAGGAGAGGAGTTAGGGGCTTGGGGTCAGGGAGAGGAGTTAGGTGCTGTGGGGTCAGGGAGAGGAGTTAGGGGCTGTGGGTCAGGGGGAGGAGTTAGGGGCTGTGGGTCAGGGAGAGGAGATAGGGGCTGTGGGGTCAGGGGGAGGAGTTAGGGGCTGTGGGTCAGGGAGAGGAGTTAGGGGCTGTGGGGTCAGGGGGAGGAGTTAGGGGCTGTGGGTCAGGGGGAGGAGTTAGGGGCTGTGGGTCAGGGGGAGGAGTTAGGGGCTGTGGGTCAGGGAGAGGAGTTAGGGGCTGTGGGGTCAGGGGAGGAGTTAGGGGCTGTGGGTCAGGGAGAGGAGTTAGGGGCTGTGTGGCGGTCAGGGAGAGGAGTTAGGGGCTGTGGTCAGGGAGAGGAGTTGGGCTGTGGGTCAGGGGGATGGAGTTAGGGGCTGTGGGTCAGGGGGAGGAGTTAGGGGCTGTGGGTCAGGGAGAGGAGTTAGGGGCTGTGGGTCAGGGGGAGGAGTTAGGGGCTGTGGGGTCAGGGAGAGGAGTTAGGGGCTGTGGGTCAGGGAGAGGAGATAGGGGCTGTGGGTCAGGGAGAGGAGTTAGGGGCTGTGGGTCAGGGGGAGGAGTTTAGGGGCTGTGGGTCAGGGAGAGGAGTTAGGGGCTGTGGGTCAGGGGGAGGAGTTAGGGGCTGTGGGGTCAGGGAGAGGAGTTAGGGGCTGTGGGTCAGGGGGAGGAGTTAGGGGCTGTGGGGTCAGGGAGAGGAGTTAGGGGCTGTGGGTCAGGGGGAGGAGTTAGGGGCTGTGGGTCAGGGGGAGGAGTTAGGGGCTGTGGGTCAGGGAGAGGAGTTAGGGGCTGTGGGTCAGGGAGAGGAGTTAGGGGCTGTGGGGTCAGGGAGAGGAGTTAGGGGCTGTGGGTCAGGGGGAGGAGTTAGGGGCTGTGGGTCAGGGAGAGGAGTTTAGGGGCTGTGGGTCAGGGGGAGGAGTTAGGGGCTGTGGGTCGGGGAGGAGTTAGGGGCTGTGGGGTCAGGGAGAGGAGTTAGGGGCTGTGGGTCAGGGGGAGGAGTTAGGGGCTGTGGGTCAGGAGAGGAGTTTGGGGGGCTGTGTTGGGGTCAGGGAGAGGAGTTAGGTGCTGTGGGGTCAGGGAGAGGAGTTAGGGGCTGTGGGTCAGGGGAGGAGTTAGGGGCTGTGGGTCAGGGGAGGAGATAGGGGCTGTGGGGTCAGGGGGAGGAGTTAGGGGCTGTGGGTCAGGGAGAGGAGTTAGGGGCTGTGGGGTCAGGGAGTGGAGATAGGGGCTGTGGGTCAGGAGAGGAGTTAGGGGCTGTGGGTCAGGGAGAGGAGTTAGGGGCTGTGGGTCAGCGGGGAGGAGTTAGGGGCTGTGGGTCAGGGGGAGGAGTTAGGGGCTGTGGTCAGGGGAGGAGTTAGGGGCTGTGGGTCAGGGGGAGGAGTTAGAGGCTGTGGGTCAGGGAGAGGAGTTAGGGGCTGTGGGTCAGGGGGAGGAGTTAGGGGCTGTGGGTCAGGGGGAGGGAGTTAGGGGCTGTGGGTCAGGGGGAGGAGTTAGGGGCTGTGGGTCAGGGGGAGGAGTTAGGCTGTGGGTCAGGAGGAGGAGTTAGGGGCTGTGGGTCAGGGGGAGGAGTTAGGGGCTGTGGGTCAGGGGGAGGAGTTAGGGGCTGTGGGTCACGGGGAGGAGTTAGGGGCTGTGGGTCAGGATCAGGGGGCAGAGTAAAGGTGCCCATACAGGGGCTGATTTCAGCTGCTGATTTGGGTTCTTCAGACTGATTGGGCAGTTTATCTGCCCCTGTATGGGCCCCCCCAGCATCCCTAACTCAGTGTCCCCAGCAAATATGGGCGAATATGGGTAAGAATGTGGCCCCTGGGAGCAGCCCCAGCTCGTGTCTCTAGCACTGAAACCCAATTGCCTGGGGGGTAAAGGCACGGGGGGGGGGGGGGGGGCAGGGGCCTGGGGCAATAGGAACCAGCTGGATCCAAGAGGAGTGAAAATTCTGAGCATTTGAAGAATGTCCCCAACTATCACCAGATATCTGTAACCCATACAGTGCCAGGTTCTGTCTCTGTAACCCATACAGTGCCAGGTTCTGTCTCTGTAACCCATACAGTGCCTGGTTCTGTCTCTGTAACCCATACAGTGCCAGGTTCTGTCTCTGTAACCCATACGGTGCCAGGTTCTGTCTCTGTAACCCATACAGTGCCTGGTTCTGTCTCTGTAACCCATACAGTGCCAGGTTCTGTCTCTGTAACCCATACAGTGCCAGGTTCTGTCTCTGTGAACCATACAGTGCCTGGTTTGTCTCTGTAACCCATACAGTGCCTGGTTCTGTCTCTGTAACCCATAACGTGCCGGTTCTGTCTCTGTAACCCATACGGTGCCAGGTTCTGTCTCTGTAACCCATACAGTGCCAGGTTCTGTCTCTGTAACCCATACAGTGCCTGGTTCTGTCTCTGTAACCCATACAGTGCCAGGTTCTGTCTCTGTAACCCATACAGTGCCAGGTTCTGTCTCTGTAACCCATACAGTGCCTGGTTCTGTCTCTGTAACCCATACAGTGCCTGGTTCTGTCTCTGTAACCCATACAGTGCCAGGTTCTGTCTCTGTAACCCATACAGTGCCAGGTTCTGTCTCTGTAAACCATACAGTGCCTGGTTCTGTCTCTGTACCCATACAGTGCCAGGTTCTGTCTCTGTAACCCATACGGTGCCAGATTCTGTCTCTGTAACCCATACGGTGCCAGGTTCTGTCTCTGTAACCCATACAGTGCCAGATTCTGTCTCTGTAACCCATACAGTGCCTGGTTCTGTCTCTGTAACCCATACAGTGCCTGGTTCTGTCTCTGTAACCCATACAGTGCCTGGTTCTGTCTCTGTAACCCATACAGTGCCAGGTTCTGTCTCTGTAACCCATACAGTGCCAGGTTCTGTCTCTGTAACCCATACAGTGCCTGGTTCTGTCTCTGTAACCCATACAGTGCCTGGTTCTGTCTCTGTAACCCATACAGTGCCTGGTTCTGTCTCTGTAACCGCTCAACATACAGTGCCAGGTTCTGTCTCTGTAACCCCATACAGTGCCTGGTTCTGTCTCTGTAACCCATACAGTGCCTGGTTCTGTCTCTGTAACCCTAGTGCCTGGTTCTGTCTCTGTAACCATACAGTGCCTGGTTCTGTCTCTGTAACCCATACAGTGCTGGTTTCTGTCTCTGTAACCCATACAGTGCCTGGTTCTGTCTCTGTAACCCATACAGTGCCTGGTTCTGTCTCTGTAACCCATACAGTGCCTGGTTCTGTCTCTGTAACCCATACAGTGCCAGGTTCTGTCTCTGTAACCCATACAGTGCCAGATTCTGTCTCTGTAACCCATACAGTGCCAGGTTCTGTCTCTGTAACACATACGGTGCCAGATTCTGTCTCTGTAACCCATACGGTGCCAGGTTCTGTCTCTGTAACCCATACAGTGCCAGGTTCTGTCTCTGTAACCCATACGGTGCCAGGTTCTGTCTCTGTAACCCATACAGTGCCTGGTTCTGTCTCTGTAACCCATACAGTGCCTGGTTCTGTCTCTGTAACCCATACAGTGCCTGGTTCTGTCTCTGTAACCCATACAGATGTCTGTTTAACCCATACCCCCCCCCCCCGTATGGCCCGTGTTTCTTGGGGCACAAGATGTTGCGGGACTACAGCTCCCAGCATTCATTTACCCTTGTCTATAAGTTGATGGTGGGATAGAGTGCTAGCTCTGTTGCCAGGCTCAGTAGAGGGCAGCGCTACAAGCGAGACAGATGGTTCCCATATTCCCAGGGCTGAATGGAAGGGCCAGGGTTGGAGGGTTAGAGTGCTAGCTCTGTTGCCAGGCCCAGTAGAGGGCAGCGCTACAAGCGAGACAGATGGTTCCCATATTCCCAGGGCTGAATGGAAGGGCCAGGGTTGGAGGGTTAGAGTGCTAGCTCTGTTGCCGGGCCCATAGAGGGCAGCACTACAAGCGAGACAGATGGTTCCCATATTCCCAGGGCTGAATGGAAGGGCCAGGGTTGGAGGGTTAGAGTGCTAGCTCTGTTGCGGGCCCATAGAGGGCAGCACTACAAGCGAGACAGATGGTTCCCATATTCCCAGGGCTGAATGGAAGGGCCAGGGTTGGAGGGTTAGAGTGCTAGCTCTGTTGCCAGGCCCATAGAGGGCAGCACTACAAGCGAGACAGATGGTTCCCATATTCCCAGGGCTGAATGGAAGGGCCAGGGTTGGAGGGTTAGAGTGTAGCTCTGTTGCCTGGCCCAGTAGAGGGCAGCGCTACAAGCGAGACAGATGGTTCCCATATTCCCAGGGCTGAATGGAAGGGCCAGGGTTGGAGGGTTAGAGTGCTAGCTCTGTTGCCGGGCCCATAGAGGGCAGCACTACAAGCGAGACAGATGGTTCCCATATTCCCAGGGCTGAATGGAAGGGCCAGGGTTGGAGGGATAGAGTGCTAGCTCTGTTGCCGGGCCCATAGAGGGCAGCGCTACAAGCGAGACAGATGGTTCCCATATTCCCAGGGCTGAATGGAAGGGCCAGGGTTGGAGGGATAGAGTGCTAGCTCTGTTGCTGGGCCCAGTAGAGGGCAGCGCTACAAGCGAGACAGATGGTTCCCATATTCAGGGCTGAATGGAAGGGCCAGGGTTGGAGGGATAGAGTGCTAGCTCTGTTGCCAGGCCCATAGAGGGCGCACTACTAGCGAGACAGATGGTTCCCATATTCCCAGGGCTGAATGGAAGGGCAGGGGTTGGAGGGTTAGAGTGCTAGCTCTGTTGCCAGGCCTATAGAGGGCAGCACTACAAGCGAGACAGATGGTTCCCATATTCCCAGGGCTGAATGGAAGGGCCAGGGTTGGAGGGTTAGAGTGCTAGCTCTGTTGCCAGGCCCATAGAGGGCAGCGCTACAAGCGAGACAGATGGTTCCCATATTCCCAGGGCTGAATGGAAGGGCCAGGGTTGGAGGGTTAGAGTGCTAGCTCTGTTGCCAGGCCCATAGAGGGCAGCACTACAAGCGAGACAGATGGTTCCCATATTCCCAGGGCTGAATGGAGGCCAGGGTTGGAGGGTTAGAGTGCTAGCTCTGTTGCCAGGCCCATAGAGGGCAGCACTACAAGCGAGACAGATGGTTCCCATATTCCCAGGGCTGAATGGAAGGGCCAGGGTTGGAGGGTTAGAGTGCTAGCTCTGTTGCCGGGCCCATAGAGGGCAGCACTACAAGCGAGACAGATGGTTCCATATTCCCAGGGCTGAATGGAAGGGCAGGGTTTGGAGGTTGAGTGCTAGCTCTGTTGCCAGGCATAGAGGGCAGCACTACAAGCGAGACAGATGGTTCCCATATTCCCAGGGCTGAATGGAAGGGCCAGGGTTGGAGGGTTAGAGTGCTAGCTCTGTTGCCAGGCCCATAGAGGGCAGCGCTACAAGCGAGACAGATGGTTCCCATATTCCCAGGGCTGAATGGAAGGGCCAGGGTTGGAGGGATAGAGTGCTAGCTCTGTTGCCAGGCCCATAGAGGGCAGCACTACAAGCGAGACAGATGGTTCCCATATTCCCAGGGCTGAATGGAAGGGCCAGGGTTGGAGGGTTAGAGTGCTAGCTCTGTTGCCAGGCCCATAGAGGGCAGCACTACAAGCGAGACAGATGGTTCCCATATTCCCAGGCTGACAAACAGCAGAGTTTTATAGAAATGTTCTCACCTCTCTGGTCGGGATCAAGGGCCCGAGGAACATTTAGGGAGGGAAAGGAAATCCATAAATACCCCCCCCCCATGTGTGGCCCCCCCCACCCCGTGAGCTTTTCCTTGAAATGATCCAGCGGAAACCCCCAATATACAGGATTTGTGTCAAACCCCCAATGTGGAGCCAAATGCGCTGTCAGCAAATCCGCCCCAGATTCTGCCCCCCCCCCGGGGTGACGAGAGGGGACACATCTGCTTCTACTGTACATACTGTATATGTGTTACATACGTGGGACTTACTGTACATACTGTATATGTGTTACATACGTGGGACTTACTGTACATACTGTATATGTGTTACATACGTGGGACTTACTGTACATACTGTATATGTGTTACATACGTGGGACTTACGGTACATACTGTATATGTGTTACATACGTGGGACTTACGGTACATACTGTATATGTGTTACATACGTGGGACTTACGGTACATACTGTATATGTGTTACATACGTGGGACTTACGGTACATACTGTATATGTGTTACATACGTGGGACTTACGGTACATACTGTATATGTGTTACATACGTGGGACTTACTGTACATACTGTATATGTGTTACATACGTGGGACTTACTGTACATACTGTATATGTGTTACATACGTGGGACTTACTGTACATACTGTATATGTGTTACATACGTGGGACTTACTGTACATACTGTATATGTGTTACATACGTGGGACTTACGGTACATACTGTATATGTGTTACATACGTGGACTTAACGGATACATACTGTATATGGTGTTACATACGTGGGACTTACGGTACATACTGTATATGTGTTACATACGTGGGACTTACGGTACATACTGTATATGTGTTACATACGTGGGACTTACGGTACATACTGTATATGTGTTACATACGTGGGACTTACGGTACATACTGTATATGTGTTACATACGTGGGACTTACTGTACATACTGTATATGTGTTACATACGTGGGACTTACTGTACATACTGTATATGTGTTACATACGTGGGACTTACTGTACATACTGTATATGTGTTACATACGTGGGACTTACTGTACATACTGTATATGTGTTACATACGTGGGACTTACTGTACATACTGTATATGTGTTACATACGTGGGACTTACTGTACATACTGTATATGTGTTACATACGTGGGACTTACTGTACTACTGTATATGTGTTACATACGTGGGACTTACTGTACATACTGTATATGTGTTACATACGTGGGACTTACGGTACATACTGTATATGTGTTACATACGTGGGACTTACGGTACATACTGTATATGTGTTACATACGTGGGACTTACGGTACATACTGTATATGTGTTACATACGTGGGACTTACGGTACATACTGTATATGTGTTACATACGTGGGACTTACGGTACATACTGTATATGTGTTACATACGTGGGACTTACTGTACATACTGTATATGTGTTACATACGTGGGACTTACTGTACATACTGTATATGTGTTACATACGTGGGACTTACTGTATATATGTTACATACGTGGGACTTACTGTATATATGTTACATACGTGGGACTTACTGTATATACTGTATATATGTTACATACGTGGGACTTACTGTACATACTGTATATGTGTTACATACGTGGGACTTACTGTACATACTGTATATGTGTTACATACGTGGGACTTACTGTACATACTGTATATGTGTTACATACGTGGGACTTACTGTACATACTGTATATGTGTTACATACGTGGGACTTACTGTACATACTGTATATGTGTTACATACGTGGGACTTACTGTACATACTGTATATGTGTTACATACGTGGGACTTACTGTACATACTGTATATGTGTTACATACGTGGGACTTACTGTACATACTGTATATGTGTTACATACGTGGGACTTACTGTACATACTGTATATGTGTTACATACGTGGGACTTACTGTACATACTGTATATGTGTTACATACGTGGGACATACTGTATATATGTTACATACGTGGGACTTACTGTATATATGTTACATACGTGGGACATACTGTATATACGTTACATACGTGGGACATACTGTATATACGTTACATACGTGGGACTTACTGTATATACGTTACATACGTGGGACTTACTGTATATACGTTACATACGTGGGACATACTGTATATACGTTACATACGTGGGACATACTGTATATACGTTACATACGTAGGACATACTGTATATACGTTACATACGTGGGACATACTGTATATATGTTTAATACGTGGGACATACTGTATATATTGTACATACGTGGGAATACTGTATATATGTTACATACGTGGGACATACTGTATATACGTTACATACGTAGGACATACTGTATATACGTTACATACGTGGACTTACTGTATATACGTTACATACGTGGGACATACTGTATATACGTTACATACGTGGGACATACTGTATATACGTTACATACGTGGGACATACTGTATATATGTTACATACGTGGGACATACTGTATATACGTTACATACGTAGGACATACTGTATATACGTTACATACGTGGGACTTACTGTATATACGTTACATACGTGGGACATACTGTATATATGTTACATACGTGGGACATACTGTATATATGTTACATACGTGGGACATACTGTATATACGTTACATACGTGGGACATACTGTATATACGTTACATACGTAGGACATACTGTATATACGTTACATACGTGGGACTTACTGTATATACGTTACATACGTGGGACATACTGTATATACGTTACATACGTGGGACTTACTGTATATACGTTACATACGTGGGACATACTGTATATATGTTACATACGTGGGACATACTGTATATACGTTACATACGTGGGACTTACTGTATATACGTTACATACGTGGGACATACTGTATATACGTTACATACGTGGGACATACTGTATATACGTTACATACGTGGGACATACTGTATATACGTTACATACGTGGGACATACTGTATATATGTTACATACGTGGGACATACTGTATATATGTTACATACGTGGGACATACTGTATATATGTTACATACGTGGGACATACTGTATATATGTTACATACGTGGGACATACTGTATATACGTTACATACGTGGGACATACTGTATATATGTTACATACGTGGGACATACTGTATATATGTTACATACGTGGGACATACTGTATATACGTTACATACGTAGGACATACTGTATATACGTTACATACGTAGGACATACTTATATACGTTACATACGTGGGACATACTGTATATATGTTACATACGTGGGACATACTGTTATTATGGTTTACATACGTGGGACATACTGTATATATGTTACATACGTGGGACTTACTGTATATATGTTACATACGTGGGACATACTGTATATATGTTACATACGTGGGACTTACTGTACATACTGTATATATGTTACATACGTGGGACATACTGTATATATGTTACATACGTGGGACATACTGTATATATGTTACATACGTGGGACATACTGTATATATGTTACATACGTGGGACATACTGTATATATGTTACATACGTGGGACATACTGTATATATGTTACATACGTGGGACTTACTGTATATACGTTACATACGTGGGACTTACTGTATATACGTTACATACGTGGGACTTACTGTATATATGTTACATACGTGGGACTTACTGTATATATGTTACATACGTGGGACATACTGTATATATGTTACATACGTGGGACTTACTGTATATACGTTACATACGTGGGACTTACTGTATATATGTTACATACGTGGGACATACTGTATATATGTTACATACGTGGGACTTACTGTATATACGTTACATACGTGGGACATACTGTATATATGTTACATACGTGGGACATACTGTATATATGTTACATACGTGGGACATACTGTATATATGTTACATACGTGGGATGCATTGGCATTAGGTGAAGGGATGACTTCCATAGGGACATGTTCCTTTCAGGGTGCCATTGCTGGTTGCCAGGGCACACAGACCAGTTACAGTTGTGAGGTGCTATAGCGGCGGTGGGTTGGGGGGAATTAGTGGGGGAGAATGGGCTAATGGGGTACCTGGCCAAGTAGTATTGCCCTGGGCAGCATTTATTGCCCCTCCACGTGCAACTGACTGGCACTTAGTGACTCACATACAAATAATGGTGCCCCAGCCGGGGTGAGTTGTGCTGCTCGGTAGCCTGCGGGCACTGGCTATTGGCTGGAATTCTGGGGAAAGAATGCTGCCTGCTGATTGGCTGGATTGAGCACTAGTGCATAGGGGGATTTGGGTGGGGGTCCCTGTAACAGGCACCTCTTGTTCTACTTTTGTTCCAGCACCCAAGGGCATTTACCCTGTGCCTGGGCTACAGCACCGGGGGGGGGGTCACATGAGCACCGTAACCCCATAAAGCGCCCGCAGCCCCCCCAGAATCCAGGGGCACATTGGGCTCTTACAAGGACTGATACAAAGCCACATCTGGCTCATTAGGGCAAGTCTGGCCGAGGGGGGGGAGCCGGGGTTGCACAGTAGTGAGCATTGTGAGGGTTAATCTGGATCTAATCCTGAGAGCGGGGCAGGAAGTTGGCCAAGGGGGGGGGGGGGGGGGGGATTCTGCATCTTTCTCTCCTTTTAGGATTTCCCTCTCTCCTCCTCTCCTCCCCCTCCTGGTCAGTCTCTTGCTATGGGGGAATCTCATTACTGTCTCCTTGGAGTGCTGGATGCTGGCTGGGGTGGGCTCGGGCTGGGGGTCTCTCTGTGCTGGGGGTGACAGCAGTCAGGGGTGCAGGGGGAGATAACGACACCCCAACAATTAACTAAACTTCCCATCAAACTTATCCCGGGAACGAGAGCTGCAACTGGATCAGCACCGACCGACTGGGTCCATCTTTGCTTGTGTCTCTTCAACTACTCTCAGACGTGACCGCAGCTGGTGACGACAACAACTGTCTACAAATAGTAGCCCTGCAGTCTCACTGGGGAGTCCTGAGCGAGAACACACCGACGGGTCACGGGGCACATCTGGAACTGAGCACGACTGGTCCAGCTGGGAGCTTCATGGGCACTAACGCTGAGTTCTAATTGGACCTGGAGAGATATCAGAGCTAAGACCTGGGGAGACATCAGCACTGAGACCTGGGGAGACATAAGCACTGAGACCTGGGGAGACATCAGTACTGAGACCTGGGGAGACATCAGCATTGAGACCTGGGGAGACATCAGTACTGAGACCTGGAGAGACATCAGTACTGAGACCTGGAGAGACATCAGCATTGAGACCTGGGGAGACATCAGCACTGAGACAACTCTCACCAATGTGGAGATGTTGAGGAGATAGTAGAAGGGAGAGCACAAAATAGTCCCTCTCTGATCTAAAGGTGAGTGGGGGCTGCAGACTGTAACGGTTACGGAGTCTGTATGTTGGAGGCACATGATTGGAGGAACCAAGCCCACAAAGAAGTCCTGTGGATCTGCTTGGAGGAACCACCAGGGAGCATTTTCAGACTGCAGCTGAAGACCTTCCTCTGATGTGAGGATCTACTGACCACTTGGGGCTTCACTCTGATCTCTATGAGGTTCTATTGGCCACTGGAGACCTCACTCTGATCTCTATGAGGATCTACTGCCCACTGGCGACCTCACTCTGATCTCTATGAGGATCTATTGGCCACTGGAGACCTCACTCTGATCTCTGTAAAGATCTATTGGCCACTGGAGACCTCACTCTGATCTTTATGAGCATCTACTGGCCACTGGAGACCTCACTCTGATCTCTATGAGGATCTATTGGCCACTGGAGACCTCGCCCTGATCTCTATGAGGATATTTTGGCCACGGGAGACCTCGCTCTGATCTACAGCAGGATATAGAAACCACTGGAGAGGTCATTTGGTCTACATGTGGATATAGGGACTGCTGAAGGTGATTCTAATCCCTATACGTTCATACTGACCACTGAGGAAGGCTCATTTTGGATCAGTACCACTGATGTTCTGCTGAGAGACCGCTGGGTCTTTGCCGGGAGCTGTGGGATTATAATACATTGTGTCTCTTTCAGGCATTTGCTCTGCTGATTCTCAGCCCTAAAAATGGGCGTCAGGACTCTGTTGCTCCTACTCAGCTGTGTAATCTGTATAAATGTGAGGGGGGTGCACCCCACAAACTTCCCCTCCCGCTATAACCTTTATACGGGGGGAGCTGCCCCTCAAACCCAAGTGATGACTGCACAAGGGGTAACTCAGGCACAAAATGGACTTCGGGCGGCCAGCAGGCACAGGTAAGTACCCAGCATGCCAGTCATTTCATGTATAAAGCTTCTGAGGTACTGGGGGGGCCACTGGAGCTCCAGGTATTGGCCGTAGTGCAAACCACATGTGCTGATTCTCTGCAGCTGGAAAACGTGAGATCTGAACTACTACGTGAGCAGGGAGCCCAGGGGGTGGTACTCTACTCTGTATTGCTAGCAGGGAGCCCAGGGGGTGGTACTCTACTTTGTATGGCTAGCAGGGAGCCCAGGAGGTGGTACTCTACTTTGTATGGCTAGCAGGGAGCCCAGGGGGTGGTACTCTACTCTGTATTGCTAGCAGGGAGCCCAGGGGGTGGTACTCTACTCTGTATTGCTAGCAGGGAGCCCGGGGGGTGGTACTCTACTCTGTATTGCTAGCAGGGAGCCCAGGGGGTGGTACTCTACTCTGTATTGCTAGCAGGGAGCCCAGGGGGTGGTACTCTACTCTGTATTGCTAGCAGGGAGCCCAGGGGGTGGTACTCTACTCTGTATTGCTAGCAGGGAGCCCAGGGGGTGGTACTCTACTTTGTATGGCTAGCAGGGAGCCCAGGGGGTGGTACTGTACTCTGTATTGCTAGCAGGGAGCCCAGGGGGTGGTACTCTACTCTGTATTGCTAGCAGGGGAGCCCGGGGGGTGGTACTCTACTCTGTATTGCTAGCAGGGAGCCCAGGGGGTGGTACTCTACTCTGTATTGCTAGCAGGGAGCCCAGGGGGTGGTACTCTACTTTGTATGGCTAGCAGGGAGCCCAGGGGTGGTACTCTACTCTGTATTGCTAGCAGGGAGCCCAGGGGTGGTACTCTACTCTGTATTGCTAGCAGGGAACCCAGGGGGTGGTACTCTACTCTGTATTGCTAGCAGGGACGGGGGTGGTACTCTACTCTGTATTGCTAGCAGGGAGCCCAGGGGGTGGTACTCTACTTTGTATGGCTAGCAGGGAGCCCAGGGGGTGGTACTCTACTCTGTATTGCTAGCAGGGAGCCCAGGGGGGTGTACTCTACTCTGTATTGCTAGCAGGGAACCAGGGGTGGTACTCTACTCTGTATTGCTAGCAGGGAGCAGGGGGTGGTACTCTACTTTGTATTGCTAGCAGGGAACCAGGGGGTGGTACTCTACTCTGTATGGCTAGCAGGGAGCCCAGGGGTGGTACTCTACTCTGTATTGCTAGCAGGGAACCCAGGGGTGGTACTCTACTCTGTATTGCTAGCAGGGAAGCCCGGGAGTGGTACTCTACTCTGTAATTGCTAGCAGGGGAGCCCAGGGGGTGGTACTCTACTCTGTATTGCTAGCAGGGAGCCCAGGGGGTGGTACTCTACTTTGTATGGCTAGCAGGGAGGCCAGGGGGTGGTACTCTACTCTGTATTGCTAGCAGGGAGCCCGGGGGGTGGTACTCTACTCTGTATTGCTAGCAGGGAGCCCAGGGGGTGGTACTCTACTCTGTATTGCTAGCAGGGAGCCCGGGGGGTGGTACTCTACTCTGTATTGCTAGCAGGGAGCCCAGGGGGTGGTACTCTACTTTGTATTGCTAGCAGGGAACCCAGGGGGTGGTACTCTACTTTGTATTGCTAGCAGGGAACCCAGGGGGTGGTACTCTACTCTGTATTGCTAACAGGGAGCCTGGGGGGTGGTACTCTACTCTGAAGGAATGTATGAGAGTGGCCCTATGGGGGCAGGGCTTGGGCTAGGTGTGGGCGGGTCAGTCTGAGTCTGGTTATTATATAGAAGGAATGTATGAGAGTGGCCCTATGGGGGCAGGGCTTGGGATAGGTGTGGGCGGGTCAATCTGAGTCTGGTTATTATATAGAAGGAATGTATGAGAGTGGCCCTATGGGGGCAGGGCTCGGGATAGGTGTGGGCAGGTCAGTTGGAGTCTGGTTATTATGTAGGAAGAATGTATGAGAGTGGTCCTATGGGGGCAGGGCTTGGGCTAGGTGTGGGCGGGGCCAGTCTGGCTCGGGTTATTATACAGAAGGAATGTATGAGAGTGGCCCTATGAGGGGAGGGCTTGGGCTAGGTGTGGGCGAGGCCAGTCTTAGCCGGGTTATTATACAGAAGGAATGTATGAGAGTGGCCCTGTGGGGGCAGGGCTTGGGCTAGGTGTGGGCGGGTCAGTCTGAGTCTGGTTATTATGTAGGAGGAATGTATGAGAGTGGCCCTATGGGGGCAGGGCTTGGGCAAGGTGTGGGCGGATCAGTCGGAGTCTGGTTATTATGTAGGAGGAATGTATGAGAGTGGCCCTATGGGGGCAGGGCTTGGGCTAGGTGTGGGCGGGTCAGTCTGAGTCTGGTTATTATGTAGGAGGAATGTATGAGAGTGGCCCTATGGGGGCAGGGCTTGGGCTAGGTGTGGGCGGGTCAGTCGGAGTCTGGTTATTATGTAGGAGGAATGTATGAGAGTGGCCCTATGGGGGCAGGGCTTGGGCTAGGTGTGGGCGGGTCAGTCGGAGTCTGGTTATTATGTAGGAGGAATGTATGAGAGTGGCCCTATGGGGGCAGGGCTTGGGCTAGGTGTGGGCGGGTCAGTGTGGTTCGGGTTATTATATAGAAGGAATGTATGAGAGTGGCCCTATGGGGACAGGGCTTGGGCTAGGTGTGGGCGGGTCAGTCTGAGTCTGGTTATTATGTAGGAGGAATGTATGAGAGTGGCCCTATGGGGGCAGGGCTTGGGCTAGGTGTGGGCGGGTCAGTCTGAGTCTGGTTATTATGTAGGAGGAATGTATGAGAGTGGCCCTATGGGGGCAGGGCTTGGGCTAGGTGTGGGCGGGTCAGTCGGAGTCTGGTTATTATGTAGGAGGAATGTATGAGAGTGGCCCTATGGGGGCAGGGCTTGGGCTAGGTGTGGGCGGGTCAGTCTGAGTCTGGTTATTATGTAGGAGGAATGTATGAGAGTGGCCTATGGGGGCAGGGCTTGGGCTAGGTGTGGGCGGGTCAGTCTGAGTCTGGTTATTATGTAGGAGGAATGTATGAGTGGTCCTATGGGGGCAGGGCTTGGGCTAGGTGTGGGGGGTCAGTCTGAGTCTGGTTATTATGTAGGAGGAATGTATGAGTGGTCCTATGGGGGCAGGGCTTGGGCTAGGTGTGGGCGGGTCAGTCTGAGTCTGGTTATTATGTAGGAGGAATGTATGAGAGTGGCCCTATGGGGGCAGGGCTTGGGCTAGGTGTGGGTGGGTCAGTCTGAGTCTGGTTATTATGTAGGAGGAATGTATGAGTGGTCCTATGGGGACAGGGCTTGGGCTAGGTGTGGGCGGGTCAGTCTGAGTCTGGTTATTATATAGGAGGAATGTATGAGAGTGGCCCTATGGGGGCAGGGCTTGGGCTAGGTGTGGGCGGGTCAGTCGGAGTCTGGTTATTATGTAGGAGGAATGTATGAGAGTGGCCCTATGGGGGCAGGGCTTGGGCTAGGTGTGGGCGGGTCAGTCTGAGTCTGGTTATTATGTAGGAGGAATGTATGAGAGTGGCCCTATGGGGGCAGGGCTTGGGCTAGGTGTGGGCGGGTCAGTCTGAGTCTGGTTATTATGTAGGAGGAATGTATGAGTGGTCCAGCTCAGGGAGAGATCATTCGGACACGTGTTGTTTTCCTATTAAGCTCCGGGCTCAGAGCCAGGTTCCTAAAATAGAAAAATTGGGTTTTTCTTTCAGTTTGATGAGTTCATATTTATACAGAATATCTCCCCCCCCCCCCCCCCGTGTCTCTCTGCTGTCATTGGCCGGTTCTGCCCGACTGGGGGCCCAGACTCACATCCCCTCTGTCTGCACCCCGGAATCCACTGGTGGAACCTATGGAGCCCCACTGCAAAATCATCTAAGCCCCCCAACTCTGGGAATAAGACGTTATTGATATATGTACATTTATACTCTTATCATTCAGTGCCGGGGCCCCTATACCTGCTGGGGCCCCTATACCTGCTGGGGCCCCTATACCTGCTGGGGCCCCTATACCTGCTGGGGCCCCTATACCTGCTGGGACCCCTATACCTGCCGGGACCCCTATACCTGCTGGGACCCCTATACCTGCTGGGACCACTAAACCTCCTGGGCCCCCCATCTCTGCTTGGCCTATAATTACACCCCTGCCCCCCACTTCTCATACATCAGGGAACAGCTGGCCAACACAGGCCAATAAAAACTGCTGAAACAGTCCCTCCATGCCAAGTTTATTGGCTCGTGTATGGGGGGCCCCTCGGAGCTGTGGTGAGCAGCCCAGACTGGCAATCTGTGGGTTCTGGCAAATGCCAGGGGGGCTGTAAGGTGCCATAGGCAGTTACTGTTTATTGGGCTGGGGGGGCTGTTTGGGCCTCTTTGTAACTGCCATAGCTGGCAGTTAGGCAAATTGTGGGCAGCGGGACAGGGGCATTTGTGTCCAGTGGTGGAGGGGGGGGAGCACAAGTTCAGAGTTGGGGAGCAGTGGGGGGCTCGGATACATAACCTACACCCGGGCCAGGCTGCGGCTAGTTAAACCACTGGGATTAGCCCAATATGACCCAGCGTGTGGGTGGCCCAATCAGGCCCAGATCTGTTTATGTGGGGGGCCTGGCAGTGTATGGGTGCCTTGGGCGAGACACCCCCAATCCGATTGTGAGGGGCACAGCCAGACTGGCATTATGGCACCCCCAGAGCAGCCTGATGATTCCTCTCCCTTGTCCCCTCGCCCCATTCAGACGCACAAGGCACGAACCCCCCCCTTGCTGTTCCCAGACTCTAGTGCGCCCCCTGCCTGCAGGGCTGATCCACATAAGGGCTGTGATTAACCCTTTATGGCCTTATGGGGGGGTGCCACGTCCCCCAGTAACTATTGCATTTCCAGTCTGGCTCCTGAGATTAACCCTACGAGGGGGGAGGTGGATGTTGGGGGGGGGGTGTAACAGCTGGAGGGCCGCAGGTTGGACATCCCTGATGTAAATACTGGGAATGTGTAACAGCTGTTACTCGGGATAATACGTCCCTTTGTTACCTCTGAGGGGCCCCTTGGATACGGAGTCCCCGGCCCGGGGGTCCCATTCCCCCCACGCTGTTAGAAAACTTTGTGTCCTTTTTCAGCCTGAGTTACTATGTGACTGTGTTATATCAGCTGCCTCTGGCCCTGACACCCTGGGGCCCCAGTGGGGATTGGGGGGGGGGCCGGGAAGGGGATTGGGGGGGGCCTTATCAGGATTTGGGGATAATCGGCTGCATTTGGAGCCGGGAATAAAGAGCGGAGCTGGGAAATCTCTCTCATTTACGTCATTTATTTTATCTTGCGATTGCGTCGTGTTTTCCACTTCCTGATTACTCAGCCCCAAGGCCCCAAGGCCCCAAGGCCCGGGCAGCGCCGGCACCGACACGCTGGGCAGAACCGCTCATTCCTAGCGGGTCACATGCCTGTAACATGGGGGGAAGCGCCGCCGCCCAAGCCGCCAGTTAAAGGGAAAGTACGGGGCGTTAGAGGGAAAGTACGGGGCGTTAAAGGGAAAGTACGGGGCGTTAAAGGGAAAGTACGGGGCGTTAAAGGGAAAGTACGGGCGTTAAAGGGAAAGTACGGGGCGTTAAAGGGAAAGTACGGGGCGTTAAAGGGAAAGTACGGGCGTTAAAGGGAAAGTACGGGGCGTTAAAGGGAAAGTACCGGCGTTAAAGGGAAAGTACGGGGCGTTAAAGGGAAAAGTACGGGGCGTTAAAGGGAAAGTACGGCGTTAAAGGAAAGTACGGGCGTTAAAGGAAAGTACGGGCGTTAAAGGAAAGTACGGGGCGTTAAAGGGAAAGTACGGGGCGTTAAAGGGGGCGTTAAAGGGAAGTAGGCGTTAAAGGGAAAGTACGGGGCGTTAAAGGGAAAGTACGGGCGTTAAAGGGAAAGTACGGGGCGTTAAAGGGAAAGTACGGGCGTTAAAGGGAAAGTACGGGGCGTTAAAGGGAAAGTACGGGCGTTAAAGGGAAAGTACGGGGCGTTAAAGGGAAAGTACGGGGCGTTAAAGGGAAAGTACGGGGCGTTAAAGGGAAAGTACGGGCATTAAAGGAAAAGTACAGGGCGTTAAAGGGAAAGTACGGGGCGTTAAAGGGAAAGTACGGGCATTAAAGGGAAAGTACGGGCATTAAAGGAAAAGTACAGGGCGTTAAAGGGAAAGTGTTGCACTAACACAATTAAGCGACGGCGAGAGGTGAGAAACATAGAGAAATGGGGTTAAACCCCTGTATTTAGGTGCATAAAATGCACAGAGTGAGGGAAAAGTCGTAGTCGCAACAAAATAAGTCGCATTGAATAAGTTGCGGAAGGAAACGGGACAGATTCGCTCGTCACTAATCCTGCACTTTTCTCTATTTACTTATCTCCCTCCCCCACTTCTATTGTATTAAACTATCATTGGCTTAAAGGGTAAGTTCACCTTCCCAAAAAATGCTGTTCTCAGATTGTACAGCACAAATAATTCCTGTTACAGTCGGTACATTTCCCAGCAGCCCCTTCAGCCCCTACTGAACATGTTCCCTGAGCGTTACTAATGTCTGTCTCATAGCAACTGTTACATTAAGCACATTAGTCGGTCCATTTCCCAGCAGCCCCTTCAGCCCCTACTGAACATGTTCCCTGAGCGTTACTAACGTCTGTCCCATAGCAACTGTTACATTAAGCACATTAGTCGGTCCATTTCCCAGCAGAAGGGAGACCCAATACCCAGTACCAAGCGCAGTGACAGCCCCAGACCCTGTTTACAGAGAGAAATGTAATTTTAGGAAGGACAGAACCCACCGGGGCATTTAATCCAAACAGTTTACACCAACAATTCACATTTCATGTCAAACATCCCCCAACAATAACAGGCAGTAAATCTGCTCCTATAAACACATGGGGAAGAGTGATGGCTCCTGGGGGGGCAGATTCCATTCCCAGAGACAGGCTGGGGTGATTTATATCCCTGGGGGTCTCTCCCACTGCTCCCATGTGGGGATCATGTGCCCCCCTTACTGGGCAGGTTCTTTTGCCCCTGGAACCATCCCTAGTGTGTCCGGTTGCTCATTCCCATTGCCCCCCCCCAGACCCGGCCAACTGCCCCCCCGAGAAACCAACACTGAGGTGCATTGCCCTCTCCATAGCTAATAATAATGTCTAATAGGTCTATATAGTGATAACTGATCCAATGTATTCCGTTTGGGTGGCACAGCGGGTGGCATTGGTGCCCATCAGTGCCATATAGTCAAGGGCCTGAGTGTGACTGGTGCATTGTGTGATTAATAGGGAAGAAATATATAGGAAAGATGGAATATTCTCCCACTATCCAATCACAGGTGAGGATTCACTGGGTCCGGTGTGCGCAGTTGGACAATTGGTTGTGAGGAACCCTGCACCTTCAAGGGGGTATTGGGACTACTCCAGTCATAAAGTGGGCAGGGCTTGCAGGTACAGGTCATAAAGTGGGCAGGGCTTGCAGGTACAGGTCATAAAGTGGGTAGGGCTTGTAGGTACAGGTCATAAAGTGGGTAGGGCTTGTAGGTACAGGTCATAAAGGTGTTACCCCCCTTGGGGTTAATCAGTGCAGGGGAGTCTGATCCGCAGACAGGGGGAAAGGGATCCGGGCAAACAGTTCAATTGGGGGAGGAGCCCTCATTTGCATATAAAACAGCTGGAATTCTGGGAAGGAAACCAAGTTTCGCTCATCACATTCCCATGGAGCGCAGTGCCCCCCCCCCTCCCAGGAAACTATTGGGCCCAGTGAGGGTTTCATGGCAGAAACACGGGGAGAGTAGGGTGCCTGGTACTTGGTGCCAATGAGTAAAGGGGGGCTCCCCAATAGAAAGCAATGAGAACAGTAACAAGAGGGCTGATTTGTATATGGCCCTGGTCCCTGACGGACTCTCTGCTGCCCCCTAGGAACTGGTGCGCATACGTGGTGACTCGGACAGTTAGTTGTATGGTGGAGGATGGAGCCGAGGCCTATGTGAAGCCCGAATATCAACCGTGTACCTGGGGGCAGATTCAGTGCCCACGCTCTGTCATGTAAGTATAAGTAGCTGCTACATAACATATATATATATACAGTATATACACTTCATATAACTCACCTGTGGGGGCCCAGCAGTGAGAAAAGCTCAGTAAAGCACACAATGTATCTGCATATTTGTGTTCATTTTTGGGAGTAGAAGCTGCCATACTGCCATAAAATATAGCTTAAAGCCTAGCAGGACAGTGCCCTCTGGTGGCCAAATTACAATGGCTAAATTTATTGGCAACTAGACCCACAGCTGGGCAGTGCTCTGTAGTCAATGGAGGAATAGATACAGATGTTTCACAGGGGTAACCGGTTGTAGTTCCACAGGGGTAACTGGTTGTGGTTACACAGGGGGTAACTGGTTGTGGTTACACAGGGGTAACTGGTTGTAGTTCCACAGGGGTAACTGGTTGTGGTTACACAGGGGTAACTGGTTGTAGTTCCACAGGGGGTAACTGGTTGTGGTTACACAGGGGTAACTGGTTGTGGTTACACAGGGGTAACTGGTTGTAGTTCCACGGGGGTAACTGGTTGTAGTTACACAGGGGTAACTGGTTGAGAAGACAGGTTCCGCCCAGTGGAGTTGGGCTTTTTCCCATGTAACTCTGTTCTGCCCATCAGGTACCGGAGCTACATGAGACCACGATACAGAGTGGCCTACAAGACGGTATCAGACATGGAGTGGAAGTGCTGTCACGGCTACTCTGGGGACGACTGTATGGACGGCCCAGCAGGAACCCTGCAAATTACTACCTCCAAGCCCAGACCCAAGCCTGTGAGGCCAAACCTGTCCGGGTCCAGCGGCGGGAACTCATTGAGTGGCTCCAGAGGAGAAAGTGAGTCCAGATCAACTAGAAACTCATCTGTCTCTTTCCTTGGGCTATTTTTCTATTGTAGGTGACTTGCTGAGCACCACGTGGGTCTCTCTGGGTTCAGTGTCGGACTGGCCAGGATACCAGGAAAACTCCCGGTGGGCCCAGGGGTCAGTGGGCCCTCCTGCTCTTGACCATTTAGCCTGTTTCATGGTCATTCCCTATTTCTGAATGGGAATAAAGAGGAGAAATAGGTGGAAGAATAGATGCAGCATGTAAATAAAAGAGACTGGGAGAATAAAGAGGTTGGGTGAGGAAAGGAGGACAGATGGTTTGGAGAGTGGGCCTATGGTCTAAGGTTTTCTGGTGGCCCCTGAAACTGTCTGGGTTCATATCTTGGTGGGACTTAGAAAGGAGTAGCCATTGGGCATGTGTGGCAGCATTGCATGGATGTAACACGTGGGCACAGGTACTGGCACCGTGCCACCAACAGGTCCATTAGATACCTCTTCTGGGATCTTCTAGTTCTTCTGATATAACCAAAGAGAAATGGATGTCACTTCTTCACTCACTCTCTGCATTTTTTCTCCTCAGCTTCGGGGCAAGGGGACTCAGAAATGGTGAAAAAGCTGGAAGACAAGGTCCAGCAGTTGAGCAGGGAGCTGCAGAGCTTGCAATCCACCATGCAAGGGCTGCATGAGAAGTACCAGTCAGAGATCCGACTGACCGTGGAGACTGCCCTCAATGGGAAGCAACTGTCAGACTCGGGTTCAGGGCAGCCTGGCATGAAGGACACCCTCAATGACCTACAGAGGCAACTGACTGAGTTGGACAACAGAATCACCTCTCAGGAGCTTGACAACCTGAATAATAAAAACGACAAGCATTCGGGTGTTACAGACAACACCATGACCCAGAAGCTCACAGAGCTAAGAGCAGACATCCTGAAGGAAGTGGAGAGGAGGATGCAGCAGTCCTGCTCCGCTTGCCTATCTGGGGTGGAAGGCTTCCGCAACCAGCAGAATGAGGACAGGGACCGTATGAAAGGTCTAGAGAAACTCATCAATTCCATAGATCAAAGGAACAGGGAGGCCGTTGAGAAGATGCAAGCACATCTGGTGGAGGTTTCCAATCGGATGCCCAAGGACTGCTGCGCTGATGTGGCCGATCTCCACAGAAAAGTAGACGACATGGAAACCAAGTCCGAGACCCTCTCTGGGTCAGTCATTGCGCTAACTGTGCGTATGGACAACCAGTTGGGAGGTGGAGACGGTGCAGGAAATTCTATAAAGGGCCAAAACTTGAACAACCGCCTAGAATACATAGAGGGCAAGATGAACACCACGCAGAGAAGCCTAGAGGATCAATATTATCATTACAGGAACGACATCCAGAACTACCTGCAGGAAGAAATTCACAAACTGAGGACTGATTTGGAAGACCGCATCAATAACAATGAGGAGAAGATAAATATTCTTCTGTCTGAACTAGTGAACAACTCCGCAGACTCAGTAGGTCAGACCATGACCAACTTGGCGCTGGATATAGAGTCCCTCAAGAACATGCAGGGAAGGAATGACGGCTTGCTCGACGACATTGTCCAGGACATGGAAAATCTAAAGCAACAGGTAACCGACACCGCCGACAGTTGTGCCGATCAGTGCAGCAGCGGAAGTTCCGAGGTGAAGAACACCGTCCGTGAAGTAGAGAAGAGAGTCAAGGCCAACGAAGACAAGATTCATAGCATCACTTTGGAGATCTCAGACCTACGGCTGTCTGGAAACTCATTACAAGACACTCTTACGGGCTTGGAGGATGAACTGACAAATGTCAAGGCCTTAGCAGAAGCCAACGCAGAGTCTCTCATCAAAATGTCTTCTGACGTGAGCGAAACATACGATTCGGCAAGCAGAGACATTTCCCAGTATCAGAACAAGACCAACGGAAAGATGGTCGACCTAGAGAACAGCATAAAGTCCCTCACTAGGATGATCCAGTTTGATTACAAGAGTTGTGGGCAGGTATGTTCCAATCTGCAGGAGGAGGTTGGGAAACTGAAGGAACAGGTGGCCGAATGTACGGGCATTTGCCGTCTCATCCAGAAGAAAACAGAGGAGGGCAAAGAACAGTCCGGCTCCAATAAGCCTCTAGATGGGTTCAGTGTATTTGGGGGAAGCTCCAACGTTGATCTCAAATCGATGCAAGGAGAGCTATCCAACATTATTGTGTCCTTTAGTTCCATCAACGACACCATCAAAGACCTTCAGGAGACAGTTGGGAAGCACCAGACAGACATCCTTGAGCTGGGCACCACCAAAGACAAAATAATCACCGAGATCAATAAGATCCAGGAGGAGGTGACAGATCACATAGGGGACAACACAGAGAAGTTCGATAACGTTCACAAAGAGATCGAACGGTTCCAGACCACGGTATTGGAGGAGACACAAGACTGTAGACGTTCTGCCAGTTTCCTGGAGGAGAGGGTCTCCAAGCTGGAGAACATGTGTGTGAAGCTGGACACGGTGGCAGGGAGCTTGAGCAAGATCAAGGAGAACCTCAACAAACACGTGTCTGGCCTGTGGAACTGTGTCCAGGAGGTTAATAGCACCCTGCGCACCCATAGCGCTTGGTTTGAGAAGCTCCACAGCAGCCAACTGAATGGAATCCACAAGAGGATAAACACCCTGAACAGCTCCGTGTTGGTCCTGTCTTCTGAGTTCCAGAACTTCACCCTCCAAGACTTCATGGGTGAGGCATTTTATGATACCTAGAACACACCTAGCACAACACAATGAAGTCAGTGTGTATCAGGGTCAGACTGGGGTTCCTGGGCCCAATATATACCAGTGTGAGCCCAATATATACCAGTGCGAGCCCGATATATACCAGTGCGAGCCCGATATATACCAGTGAGAGCCCGATATATACCAGTGTGAGCCCGATATATACCAGTGTGAGCCCAATATATACCAGTGCGAGCCCAATATATACCAGTGCGAGCCCAATATATACCAGTGTGAGCCCAATATATACCAGTGTGAGCCCAATATATACCAGTGTGAGCCCAATATATACCAGTGAGAGCCCAATATATACCAGTGCGAGCCCAATATATACCAGTGCGAGCCCAATATATACCAGTGCGAGCCCAGTATATACCAGTGTGAGCCCAATATATACCAGTGCGAGCCCAATATATACCAGTGCGAGCCCGATATATACCAGTGCGAGCCCGATATATACCAGTGCGAGCCCAATATATACCAGTGTGAGCCCAATATATACCAGTGCAAACCCAATATATACCAGTGCAAACCCAATATATACCAGTCTGAGCCCAATATATACCAGTGCAAACCCAATATATACCAGTCTGAGCCCAATATATACCAGTGTGAGCCCGATATATACCAGTGCGAGCCCGATATATACCAGTGCGAGCCCGATATATACCAGTGCGAGCCCGATATATACCAGTGCGAGCCTAATATATACCAGTGCGAGCCCAATATATACCAGTGCGAGCCCAATATATACCAGTGTGAGCCCAATATATACCAGTGCAAACCCAATATATACCAGTCTGAGCCCAAAATATACCAGTGCGAGCCCATATATACCAGTGCGAGCCCGATATATACCAGTGCGAGCCCCGATATATACCAGTGCGAGCCCGATATATACCAGTGCGAGCCCAATATATACCAGTCTGAGCCCAATATATACCAGTGCGAGCCCAATATATACCAGTGCGAGCCCAATATATACCAGTGCGAGCCCAATATATACCAGTGCGAGCCCAGTATATACCAGTGCGAGCCCAATATATACCAGTGTGAGCCCAATATATACCAGTGTGAGCCCAGTATATACCAGTGTGAGCCCAATATATACCAGTGTGAGCCCAGTATATACCAGTATGAGACCAATATATACCAGTGTGAGCCCAATATATACCAGTGCGAGCCCAATATATACCAGTGCGAGCCCAATATATACCAGTGCGAGCCCAGTATATACCAGTGTGAGCCCAATATATACCAGTGTGAGCCCAGTATATACCAGTATGAGACCAATATATACCAGTGTGAGCCCAATATATACCAGTGTGAGCCCAATATATACCAGTGCGAGCCCAATATATACCAGTGCGAGCCCGATATATACCAGTGCGAGCCCGATATATACCAGTGTGAGCCCGATATATACCAGTGTGAGCCCGATATATACCAGTGCGAGCCCAATATATACCAGTGCGAGCCCAATATATACCAGTGTGAGCCCAGTATATACCAGTGTGAGCCCAATATATACCAGTGTGAGCCCAATATATACCAGTGCGAGCCCAATATATACCAGTGTGAGCCCAATATATACCAGTATATACCAATATTTCAAGGTACAATATATACTGAAGGGCGACAACATGGTCCCACAAATGAATTAAAGCTATTTAATATTAAAGACACGCCCAGTGGTGGGAGGGGCTTACTATTCACAACTTATTTCTATTTTTACACTGATTGTGAAGGTTTAAGGGTGGAAGGGACTCCGCCGGCCAAAAACAATATCTCTTTGTTCCAGTCTTTCAGTATTGGGCTCACGTGGGAGTATACTGCCCCCTAAAGGTCAGACTTCTCACATTCAGCCATTTTCTGTTTCATGGATAGTTACCCTCTGTGGCCCTTGCACATCCCCCCCCCCCTCATGCAGCTGTCACAGAGACCTCTCTCATTGTAGGACCCCCCGGGCTTCCTGGCCCCCCAGGCCCTCAGGGAAAACAAGGAGTTCCAGGTCCACAAGGACCTCCAGGACCCTCAGGAAAAGATGGTGCCCAAGGCAAACAGGGCCCGGTGGGACCCCCAGGTAAGGAATAAAGGATATTTTGGAAATAAACATAATTATAAGAAATAATATCGTTTTTACCCCCTAAATGCCCCATTTCTCATTAATATACAGAGTAATGTATTAAAAGGCCCCAATTGTAGTAAATCATAGCATCCAATCAGATGTTTGCTTTCAGTTAATGCTACTTGCTAATTGGTTGCTATGGGTTACTGGACTTTACATTGGCTAAATAACCCCGTGTAACCGTGTGGGAAGGGGTTAATGTATCTCATTCTTATTTCTCTCTCTTTTGCTCCAGGTCTGCGAGGAGAACAAGGTACCGCAATGGGAAATATCACCCAGCAAATGGCCCCCGTGGGATAAATGCCCCCTCCCTGGGCAATAGGGAACTCATTTACATGCCCAGCTGGCACAGTTAATGCCCAGTGACCCCCCCCCCCGCTTTTCTAAACACTAATGTAAATGGGACAGTGTGCCTTTAAATAGATAACCCCGCCCCCCCAGAGAATCAGAACTATGGGCCTGACAGGAAACTATTTAATGAAAGGTCCGCCTTGTGCTGAATTTAATGGGTTAATGGGTTTCCTTTATTACTGTCATTTACGGGAATATTTCCTGCTATTTAATTCTGGTTGATTATGGAAACTCGCCAGGAAAGGGGATTTTTTTTCATGTGTGTACGGCAGCCCCCCTCCATCCTGGCACTGCCCCCCCCCCCCCGGATCATTTGCAATTGGTCTTCATTTGTTATTTTATTTTTTTCGGTTATTTAGCTTTTGGTTTATCCACTCTCTAGTGTGGTATTTCAGCAGCAATCTGGTTGCTAGGGTCCTAATTACCCTAGCAACCAGGCAGAGGTTTGAACGAGAGATGGGAATATCAATAGGGAAAGATAGGAAATAAAAAGTAACAATAACAATAAAACTGGAGCCTCACAGAGCAATAGGGTTTGGCTGCCGGGGTCAGTGACCCCCATTTGAAAGCTGCAAAGAGGCAGAGGAGGAAGAGGCACATAATGCAAAAAATATAACAAATAAATAATGAAGACCAATTGCAAAGTTGCTAGGAATAGGCCATTCTATAACATGATGGAGAACCGCCCTTTTAACATCTCACTGCAGCCAATAGGAGCCCCTCTCTCACTCCTTGTACCCAATATACCCCTCTCAGGAGGGCAACAACAATCCATAGTAACTGGGGTAGATACAAGTCCATCACGTTTGCCCCTCGACCCTATGTATAATCAGCCAGAGGGAGGGGAACACCCTGATTTATAATAATAATGTGCCTTGTGTGTCCCCTGCAGGTCCAATAGGGGAGTCGGCCATTGCCCCAAACATTGCCTTCTCCGCTGCCCTCACTTACCCCCAGCTGGACCCCGGAACCATCATCTTTGATAAAGTCCTGGTGAATGATGGCAACGCCTACGATCCGACCAGCGGTAAGTGCCACCCTGGGCGCCAACCAACACTCACCCACCACACTGGGCTCGGCCCGTTATGTCTATAAGAAGAGAAGGTTGTTGGGGAAAGGGAGAGGGAAAGAGAAGTAAGGGGTACAGAGGGTGGGGTAAAGTCGCTATGTAGGTGGAAACTCACCAGCGCTCTGTAAGGCAATGTCACTTGCCCCCCTCTGGTGCAACACTCGCTGGGGCAACACATGGTGCCCAAATCCTTCTACCACCAATATCATTTGCACTGCCTTCTGCTGCCATATTCCCCTCTGTACCTTATATATATACCCTTTGTACCCCATATACTGTATATACACCCTCTGTACCCCATATATATACACCCTCTGTACCCCATATATATACACCCTCTGTACCCCATATATATATATACACCCTCTGTACCCCATATACTGTATATACACCCTCTGTACCCCATATATATACACCCTCTGTACCCCATATATATACACCCTCTGTACCCCATATATATATATATACCCTTTGTACCCCATATACTGTATATACACCCTCTGTACCCCATATATATACACCCTCTGTACCCCATATATATACACCCTCTGTACCCCATATATATATATACACCCTCTGTACCCCATATACTGTATATACACCCTCTGTACCCCATATATATACACCCTCTGTACCCCATATACTGTATATATACCCTCTGTACCCCATATACTGTATAAACACCCTCTGTATCCCATATATATACACCCTCTGTACCCCATATATATACACCCTCTGTACCCCATATACTGTATATACACCCTCTGTACCCCATATATATACACCCTTTGTACCCCATATACTGTATATACACCCTCTGTACCCCATATATATACACCCTCTGTACCCCATATACTGTATAAACACCCTCTGTATCCCATATATATACACCCTCTGTACCCCATATATATATACACCCTCTGTACCCCATATACTGTATATATACCCTCTGTAACCCATATATACCCTCTGTACCCCATATATACCCTCTGTACCCCGTATCTTACTAATGCCCGGGTACCACACATGTTACGTTCCAGGTATCTTCACGGCTCCGCTGAGTGGCCGATACTTTATCAGCGGGATCCTGACCGGGTACCAGAATGAGAAGCTGGAGGCGGTGCTGTCCAAGTCCAACACTGGCATTGCCCGTACGGATTCTGCCGGCTATGAGCCCGAGGGCCTGGAGAAGCCCCTTGTGGAGAACAAGACCACGCCAGGCTCGCTGGGCATCTTCAATATCATTCTGCAGCTGAACGCCGGCGAGACGCTCTGCATAGACTTGGTGATGGGCAGAGTCGGGCACTCGGGGGAGCCCCTCACCGTATTCAGCGCCATCTTGCTCTATGAGGAGGAGGAGATCTAACAGGACGTTGGCCCTGTGCCCTTCTGGGCTGGCACCGTCTCCTCCCTACGGGGCTGGCACCGTCTCCTTCCTACGGGGTTGGCACCGTCTCCTTCCTACGGGGTTGGCACCGTCTCCTTCCTACGGGGCTGGCACCGTCTCCTCCCTACGGGGCTGGCACCGTCTCCTTCCTACGGGGTTGGCACCGTCTCCTTCCTACGGGGCTGGCACCGTCTCCTTCCTACGGGGTTGGCACCGTCTCCTTCCTACGGGGTTGGCACCGTCTCCTTCCTACGGGGCTGGCACCATCTCCTCCCTACGGGGCTGGCATCGTCTCCTTCCTACGGGGTTGGCACCGTCTCCTTCCTACGGGGCTGGCACCATCTCCTTCCTACGGGGCTGGCACCATCTGCTACGGGGGCGGCACCAGGAAGCCATTTGTACCAGTGACATGTTGCCCTTGTAAATGGCTTTTTTACCTCTGTGTTTTTTTATTTAAATTCTATTTTATATCAATGAGGAGAAACCCCCCCGGAATGTTCTGCAGGGGGGGCACAGTTACGCGGGCATAGGAACCCCATATCACTACTTATATATCGGCATCCTACGGCACATTGGGTACATACATGGGGGGACACAAAGTTTTGGGGTATCAGTTTGGCACACTCACAGCCTGGCACCCATATACATCACTGCTTCTGCTTTGCCCATTGGGCTCCCACAGACTGAGGCACCGAGGCCCAACACATTGGTTCTGTACTGTATGGAGCGACTACGGAGAGACTTCCTGCCCCCCATCTGGTACCCCCCGAGCAGCCATTCATTGTCACTCAGATGGGGAGGCCCCGCCCTGGGGTAACATGCAGCCGGGGGTACTGGATCTACAGACAGAACCCAAGTGGGTCATACAGGCTCCCAACAGGAACACTGGGCCAGGGCTTGGGATTTGATGGGTGCTTGGGTGGCATTGGGGGGGATCCATCATCCAGAAAGAAACCCATTCCCAGTGCCAGCCACCCATCAGGTGCCCACCCAGTGCCCGCCAATGACTTGGGATATCAGCGCAAAAAGCCATCGGTTTCACCAGAAATTTGGTTAAAAAAGTGAATTCAATGTCCAATAATAAAGAGCCCAATTGTTACACAGGGAGGTCTTGTTACTGGGGGCGAGAGGGGAACAGGTAGGCCCTTTAATTGGCTGCCCCACAGGCTGAGTAATCACAATATGCACAGAGCTGATTGGCCAAACTTTTGGGACTGCATGAGAAAGGAGGCGGGGCAGTATCCCTTCCTGTCAGCTGATGAGTGGCCAATCAGATTCACACTATGAAGCAACCAAGCTTTAGATTTAATGCAGTCACAGGGAATATTGGGCCCAGTTGGTTCTGAGCATCTCACTGCCGGTACTGATGGGTTCCGCTCATGAGTGCAAAGTCTGAATTATTGGGAGCAAATCCCTAGGGATCCTCCCGGGCCTGGAATTACACAGGAATCTTGTCTGAGATGGAAGATATTGAGGCGGATCCTGATTGGGTAACTAAAGGGTCCGGTGGAGTGTGATTGGGCCTTGTGTATGGGTGCAATTCTAGGCTCTTTACTTGTTGGAAAACTAAACAGCAGATGCCTCCTGAGACCCAAGGAGAGAATCCTGGTGGCATGTTGGGGGGAAACTGTGGGGGGGAGATGTATACCTTCTTGCCCTACTGTCTCCATCTTACCCTACTGTCTCCATCTTGTCCTACTGTCTCCACCTTGCCCTACTGTCTCCATTTTGCCCTACTGTCTCCATCTTGCCCTACTGTCTCCATCTTGTCCTACTGTCCCCATCTTGCCCTACTGTCTCCATTTTGCCCTACTGTCTCCATCTTGCCCTACTGTCTCCATCTTGCCCTACTGTCCCCATCTTGCCCTACTGTTTCCTTCTTGCCCTACTGTCTCCATCTTGCCCTACTGTCCCCATCTTGCCCTACTGTCTCCATCTTGCCCTACTGTTTCCTTCTTGCCCTACTGTCTCCATCTTGCCCTACTGTCCCCATCTTGCCCTACTGTCTCCATCTTGCCCTACTGTCCCCATCTTGCCCTACTGCCTACATCTTGCCCTACTGTCCCCATCTTGCCCTACTGTCCCCATCTTGCCCTACTGTCTCCATCTTGCCCTACTGTCTCCATCTTGCCCTACAGTCCCCATCTTGCCCTACTGTCTCCATCTTGCCCTACTGTCTCCATCTTGCCCTACTGTCTCCATCTTGCCCTACAGTCCCCATCTTGCCCTACTGTCCCCATCTTGCCCTACTGTCTCCATCTTGCCCTACTGTCTCCATCTTGCCCTACTGTCTCCATCTTGCCCTACTGTCTCCATCTTGCCCTACTGTTTCCTTCTTGCCCTACTGTCCCCATCTTGCCCTACTGTCCCCATCTTGCCCTACTGTCTCCATCTTGCCCTACTGTCTCCATCTTGCCCTACTGTCTCCATCTTGCCCTACTGTTTCCTTCTTGCCCTACTGTCTCCATCTTGCCCTACAGTCCCCATCTTGCCCTACTGTCTCCATCTTGCCCTACTGTCTCCACCTTGCCCCACTGTCCCGTCTCCATCTTGCCCCACTGTCCCGTCTCCATCTTGCCCTACTGTCTCCATCTTGCCCAATGCAGTGCCACGCTACAGGATTACAGGGCACTGACACCCAAAGCCTTAGCATGTGCCTATCCGGTCGCACTGTCATGTGATTTTCTATGGAATAAAGCCTGAGCCATATTTTATTTTTACTGAATCAGCATTTCCTGAGTTTCCTTACCCTCAGCTTCTGTGTGCGGCACAGCGACTGGCACAGCGAGATAAAGGCAAAGCTAACCTTATACTGATACGTACACATATATTCCTTCCCCTGTAGGCAAACCCCTACAGTAAGGAACCCCTTCCTATGCTGATGGTGAAATCTCCTTTCCTCCCCCCCAATGAATCACACAGAGCACCTTTCCCCTAATATACAGTACAGGACCCCTCCCCACCCTGTGTATTAGAGGGGATATTTGCCCTACAGGTAACTTCAGCCCAAAGACACTTGGAATTAACAGCTTCATTGCCGTGGGGATCTGCCCCAGTCTGGAATCTCAAGAGGCTCCTCATTGGCTAATGATAGAGATCTAACACGGAATATTCCCGGCGCCCAGTCTCAGCCCAGAGGCGCTTCCCTGTCGGAAGGCTACAAATTACCCTGCACAGCTGCTACTTATCATTACGAGGCGCAATTACTGGACAATTTGCCCCGGGCCGGACAGAATGTGTCGCTGCTCGTTAGCTCCAACCGGCAGTGACTGGAACTGCCCCTACGGAATGTGACTGCGGAGTCAGTTATCTGGGGCCCATTCCTTACACCCGTGTATCGGGGGGCAGCGATGCTGGGGGTGGGGGGCTATAAGCCAGTCCCTGCAGGTTATTGTAGTTTTGCTGCTTCAGGTTCAGCAGAGGAATGGAAAAGGGAGCCTCTATCTATAATTGCATGCTGGGTATTGTAGTTTTATATTAATCTTAGCTGTGGGTTAATTGTAAAATACAAACTACATTACCCAACATGCACTGGGACAGGTACGTCAGAGGAAAACAACTTTGGCTAGTTTCCAAACTACAAACCCGCCAAGGCTCCAAAAACGGGACTAAATTTGTACCTTGACTTTGGGTTTGTACTTTGGCGAAAAACCTGCCAACCTGGCAACCCTGCGCCTCTGTAACCGGAGCGCACCGCTAGCGCTAGAGCACGCATCCAGAGATAGCTCCGCCCATCCAGAGATAGCCCCGCCCATCCATTTCTCCACTCGTGCGGTGTGAATACACAGGGGGGCGTGCGTCTCTTAGTGGTCACATGATCTCCACTATGGGCGGGGCCAGTGTGACAGAACCCGGAAGCTGGGGGGAGAGGCAGGTTAGTGGCGGATGGGAGTGTCAGTCAGGGAGTCTGTGGGGCAGATAAGGGCAGAGCGTGTGGGGCAGATAAGGGCAGAGCCTGTGGGGCAGATAAGGGCAGAGCCAGGAGCGGGAGAAGAAAGGGGCCCCAAGCTGTTTGAAATGCTTTGCAAGCTTGTCCCCCCCCCATGGGCGGGGAATGTGATAATAACACTGCCTCCCCCCATACTCACCTGTTTGTCAGCATCAGGTAGAAATAAGTCCCGCCTCCTCTCATTACAATATGAGCTGTGACTCCTCCCCCTGCTTCATTGGCTGCTGTTAGTACTAAATTGACCAACCGATGCCCCACATTGCCTGGGGGGGGACCATACATGTCCCAATGATTGTTTTGTGCAATATTATTAGTACATGTATGGCTTTAGTTCAACCACAAATACTGAGCTCTGTATAAACAACCCTCTCTTGTTATCCTTTGTTCTGCCTGTTTTGTCAGCAGGAGCCCATTATGCAGGGGGAATATCTGCACCCTGGGAATCTAATTACCTACCTAACACTTTCCCTGTTAAGCTCAAGAAATAACAATAAGCAGAGATTTTCCCTGAATGAAACAACCCAAATGAAATCAGCACAGTCCCCTCCATTGCTCAAATACTGGGAGATACTGCTCTTTAATAGGTACTGTCACAGTATGTGCAGCGAGATGCGAGGCAGCGGGATGCGAGGCAGCGGGATGCGAGGCAGCGGGATGCGAGGCAGCGGGATGCGAGGCAGCGAGATGCGAGGCAGCGAGATGCGAGGCAGCGAGGCAGCGAGATGCGAGGCAGCGAGGCAGCGGGATGCGAGGCAGCGAGATGCGAGGCAGCGAGGCAGCGGGATGCGAGGCAGCGGGATGATGCGAGGCAGCGGGATGCGAGGCAGCGGGCGTAGAGGGGCTACAGATCAGTTTTGAGAAGATTTAGTGAGCCTAAAAATGAAAGTCTTTTATACACGTATATATTAATGTGCACTGGTAATAACTGTGTTTGCTCTATAGATACGGTGCTGTGTAGCCTGGGGAGCGGCCATTCCAGTTCTGATACGGCTAAATGGCATGGGTTACAGACAGACATATATAGGGATATATATATATGCAGACAGATATAGGGATATATATATATACAGACAGATATAGGGATATATATATATACAGACAGATATAGGGATATATATATATATACAGACAGATATAGGGATATATATATATACAGACAGATATAGGGATATATATATATACAGACAGATATAGGATATATATATATACAGACAGATATAGGGATATATATATATACAGACAGATATAGGGATATATATATATACAGACAGATATAGGGATATATATATATACAGACAGATATAGGGATATATATATATATACAGACAGATATAGGGATATATATATATATACAGACAGATATAGGGATATATATATATATACAGACAGATATAGGGATATATATATATATACAGACAGATATAGGGAGCCACAAGGCACTGGGCAGATACAGTTTCTGTTAAAGAGAGGAAGGGCAGAGTTTGCTGACGCAGCGGTGCCGTAGGGCAAGGTTCACACGCAGCGGTGCCGTAGGGCAAGGGTCACATACCAGCGGGGGCAGAGCACTTCCCACTTGTTTTGAATCTTTTCTTTTGCCCACAGAGGGGAGCAATGGGGGAGAAGGGAATCCTGTGCATCGGGCTGGTGTGCCTGGATATTATTAGTGTGGTGGATAAATACCCCGAGGAGGACTCAGACAGCAGGTGAGTGATCCCCTGAGTATGTACTCACTGCTGTGATTGGGGGACGTGCCATTCGCTGACACTAAACTCCATCCCCTGTGCCCCCGTGTCCCCCTGTGCCCCCCTGTGCCCCCCTGTGTCTCCCTGTGCCCACCTGCCGGCACTGCGTATGGTTCTGTCTGACCCACATGTCTCCTCTGTAGGTGCCTGTCTCAGCGCTGGCAGCGCGGGGGCAATGCCTCCAACTCCTGCACCATCCTGGCACTACTGGGGGCTCCCTGTGCCTTCATGGGCTCCCTGGCCCCCGGGCATATGGCAGAGTAAGTACCGACTGTAGGAAACAGCCATGGGATCATGTAGAGGGATTGCTATTGGCTATTGGGCAGTCCCAGGGGTACAGAGAATATGGCTCATTAATATTAAAGGGGGAGGGGCATAGAGAAGAGAGTTCTGGGAAGGTATTTGGGAGAAAATGTTGGGGGGGTGGAGTCTGTAGTTTGGGATTCAGTGGGTGTCAGTGCCCATAATTGTCTGGCAGGGCTCTCTTGTCCTGAGATTCTGCAATATAGAATTCTTACCCCCCCCCCATGAGTGTCTGTGTCCCCCACTAATCATCTGCCAGTACCCAGCCCTGTCCCAGTACCCTCTGCCAGTACCCAGCCCTGTCCCAGTACCCTCTTCCAGTACCCATCCCTGTCCCAGTACCCTCTGCCAGTACCCAGCCCTGTCCCAGTACCCTCAGCCAGTACCCAGCCCTGTCCCAGTACCCTCTGCCAGTACCCAGCCCTGTCCCAGTACCCTCTGCCAGTACCCAGCCCTGTCCCAGTACCCTCTGCCAGTACCCAGCCCTGTCCCAGTACCCTCAGCCAGTACCCAGCCCTGTCCCAGTACCCTCTGCCAGTACCCAGCCCTGTCCCAGTACCCTCTTCCAGTACCCATCCCTGTCCCAGTACCCTCTGCCAGTACCCAGCCCTGTCCCAGTACCCTCTGCCAGTACCCAGCCCTGTCCCAGTACCCTCTGCCAGTACCCAGCCCTGTCCCAGTACCCTCTGCCAGTACCCAGCCCTGTCCCAGTACCCTCTGCCAGTACCCAGCCCTGTCCCAGTACCCTCTGCCAGTACCCAGCCCTGTCCCAGTACCCTCTGCCAGTACCCAGCCCTGTCCCAGTACCCTCCAATCCCACCAATCATCTGTCTGTAATAAACTCTTCAACCTCCAATCCAGCCAATCATCAGCCAGTAATAAACTAATCGCCCCCCAATCCCACCAATCATCTGCCAGTAATAAACAAATCACCCCCCAATCCCACCAATCATCTGTCTGTAATAAACTCTTCAACCTCCAATCCAACCAATTATCTGCCAGTAATAAACTAATCACCCCCCAATCCCACCAATCATCTGCCAGTAATAAACTAATCACCCCCCAATCCCACCAATCATCTGTCTGTAATAAACTCTTCAACCTCCAATCCAACCAATTATCTGCCAGTAATAAACTAATCACCCCCCAATCCCACCAATCATCTGCCAGTAATAAACTAATCACCCCCAATCCCACCAATCATCTGCCAGTAATAAACTAATCACCCCCCAATCCCACCAATCATCTGCCAGTAATAAACTAATCACCCCCCAATCCCACCAATCATCTGCCAGTAATAAACTAATCACCCCCCAATCCCACCAATCATCTGACAGTAATAAACTAATCACCCCCAATCCCACCAATCATCTGCCAGTAATAAACTAATCACCCCCCAATCCCACCAATCATCTGGCAGTAATAAACTAATCACCCCCCAATCCCACCAATCATCTGCCAGTAATAAATTAATCACCCCCCAATCCCACCAATCATCTGCCAGTAATAAACTAATCACCCCCCAATCCCACCAATCATCTGACAGTAATAAACTAATCACCCCCCAATCCCACCAATCATCTGACAGTAATAAACTAATCACCCCCCAATCCCACCAATCATCTGCCAGTAATAAACTAATCACCCCCCAATCCCACCAATCATCTGCCAGTAATAAATTAATCACCCCCCAATCCCACCAATCATCTGCCAGTAATAAACTAATCACCCCCCAATCCCACCAATCATCTGACAGTAATAAACTAATCACCCCCCAATCCCACCAATCATCTGACAGTAATAAACTAATCACCCCCCAATCCCACCAATCATCTGCCAGTAATAAACTCTTCACTCAGTGTCTCAGTGAGATTCCATCTCTCTCCTCCCAGCTCTTTCTTGCACCTCTCTATCATTTCTCTCCTCTCGTCCCAGGTCTCTCTTTTCTGTAACTTTAACTTCTTCCCTGCGCTCCCTTCTGTCTCTCCCCTCACCCCTAGGTCTCTTCCCTTTTACCCATCTCACCCTGCGCTCTCTCTGTACTGATCCCAATGTCTCTCATACTTCCCTTCTCTTGCCCCAAGGTCTCATTGGGGTCCATCTAACGTATTTCTACTCTCCCCTCTAATTCTGTTATTGTGTCTGTCTCTATAAACTCTCTCTGCCTGTTTGTAGATCTCTGACCTTGCAGTTCTCTCCCTCTCTGTCTCCAACTGTCTCGTTGCTGTGATTAAACATTAATTGCCCCCGCTCTGTGCCGCTCTCTCCCCCCCTGGCAGTTTCACGTTGAACAGCCTGCGGCGCTACGGTATAGATGTGAGCCATGTAATGTCCCGGCCCGGCTGTTCCTTTCCGGCCTCAGTAGTGATCAGCAACATTAGCAATGGCAGCCGGACCATCGTGCATATGAACAGGTCAGACCCGCTGTGTGCCCGTATAATGCAGCCTGTGTGCCCTTGTAATGCCGCCTGTGTGCCCGTGTAATGCCGCCTGTGTGCCCGTGTAATGCCGCCTGTGTGCCCGTGTAATGCGCCTGTGTGCCCGTGTAATGCCGCCTGTGTAATGCAACCTGTGTGCCCGTGTAATGCCGCCTGTGTGCCTGTGTAATGCCGCCTGTGTGCCTGTGTAATGCCGCCTGTGTGCCCGTATAATGCAGCCTGTGTGCCTGTGTAATGCCGCCTGTGTGCCCGTATAATGCAGCCTGTGTGCCCGTATAATGCAGCCTGTGTGCCCGTATAATGCGTCCTGTGTGCCCATATAATGCAGCCCGTGTGCCCGTGTAATGCAGCCTGTGTGCCCCTATAATGCAGCCTGTGTGCCCTTGTAATGCCGCCTGTGTGCCCTTGTAATGCCGCCTGTGTGCCTGTGTAATGCCGCCTGTGTGCCCTTGTAATGCCGCCTGTGTGCCCGTGTAATGCCGCCTGTGTGCCCGTGTAATGCCGCCTGTGTGCCCGTGTAATGCAGCCTGTGTGCCCGTGTAATGCCGCCTGTGTGCCTGTGTAATGCCGCCTGTGTGCCCGTGTAATGCCGCCTGTGTGCCCGTGTAATGCCGCCTGTGTGCCTGTGTAATGCCGCCTGTGTGCCCGTGTAATGCCGCCTGTGTGCCCGTGTAATGCCGCCTGTGTGCCCGTGTAATGCCGCCTGTGTGCCCTTGTAATGCCGCCTGTGTGTCCGTGTAATGCCGCCTGTGTAATGCCGCCTGTGTGCCCGTGTAATGCCGCCTGAATGTGAGTGCCCAGGTAGGTATATAACACAGAATGCGGATGCCCCCAGGGCTCAGGTAGGTAGCACAGGGGATTCTCAGGACAATAAAGCCCCCCCCCCCACACTTTATGCTCAGTGACAGGTGGGTGCAGGGAGGTGACTTTGTACTTTTCCTAATTTGCCTTAATAAAAATCCCTCTGCTTCCCCCCCTCAACCTCCATATTCCCCCCTCCCCACCTTCCTACCCCTCTCTCCTCCTGGTATTCCCATTCCCCCTCCCCACCTTCCTACCCCTCTCTCCTCCTGGTATTCCCATTCCCCCTCCCCACCTTCCTACCCCTCTCTCCTCCTGGTATTCCCATTCCCCCCTCCCCACCTTCCTACCCCTCTCTCCTCCTGGTATTCCCATTCCCCCCTCCCCACCTTCCTACCCCTCTCTCCTCCTGGTATTCCCATTCCCCCCTCCCCACCTTCCTACCCCTCTCTCCTCCTGGTATTCCCATTCCCCCTCCCCACCTTCCTACCCCTCTCTCCTCCTGGTATTCCCATTCCCCCTCCCCACCTTCCTACCCCTCTCTCCTCCTGGTATTCCCATTCCCCCCTCCCCACCTTCCTACCCCTCTCTCCTCCTGGTATTCCCATTCCCCCCTCCCCACCTTCCTACCCCTCTCTCCTCCTGGTATTGCCCTGCCTATCTACCCCCTCTCTCCCCCTGGTATTGCCCTGCCTATCTACCCCCTCTCTCCCCCTGGTATTGCCCTGCCTATCTACCCCTTCTCCCCCTGGCTCCCCCCTAGCTTTATCGTGTCAGACTTCCGGAGGAGGGGTATTGGCACCCCCAATGTGAGCTGGCAGAGTCGGGGGGACATGCCCTGCGCTTGCTGCCTGGTGAATGTGTCGAGTGGCTCTCGGACGGTGACGCTGTACGACACGTAAGGATTGGCCGCTGGTTATTGCCCCTCGGTGCCGGGGCTGCTGGATGGGTCGCGGGGTACAACGTGGGTACAGGGGCAGAAAGAGGCCGGAGGATGGCACCGCCACTCAGTGTATAGTAAAATAACTGGCAGTTACTGATCATTAAAACTTTACTTTTATTTACATCTGTCTAAAAGAAATGAATGAATTAAAATAATTAAGAAATAAATTCGTTATTGATATTGTTATGCGCATACTTGCCTCCCATACACTGAGTGCTACACAGGCGGCACCACCCCCCTCCCTTTTGTCCCTCTCTGGGAGCCGTACTTACTGACTCACAGGCCTGCGCACTCCCTGTTAGAGCCTGATGGGAGGAGCAGCAGAACAACGGCCCATTTCTCCCAGCATGCCCTCTGTATCTGAGCCTTGGGTTCTATCCCCACAGGTGATGCCATGAGAATCTCCCAAGGCCAGCAGGGGGCACAGAACCCAAACTGGTCCAGCTCTATCCCTACAGAACCTCTCTGATACAGATATGTATAATATGTACAGATTGCCCAGAGCACTTGCACCTCTGCCCCAACACCGTAGACTGTGCCGGGGTAACACGCCTGCAAGGGACCCCTATACTGGATGAACCTTATGTTCTTGCCCCATGCTGCCCCCCCTTAGTTAATGAGGCCCAGTATGTTGTTCAGCTCTGTGCTGGGAATGACTTGCTGGGGCCCATGGGAGTTCGTGGTGCTGGGGCCGGTCAGTCTGACCCTGCTCATCCGAGCCCAGCTGCTGATTCCATACAGGAGGGGACGGCTCTGGTTCTGTTCTAAAATCTGCTCCCCAAGTCCCTACTGACCCATCTCCCAATCACCCCACAGGAACCTGCCCGACGTGACCGAAGAAGACTTCAGGAGCGTGGATCTGACGCGGTACAAGTGGATACACTGGGAGGTAGGTGACTTAGTGAGGGACAGGGGGGGCAGTTATATAGGAACTTGGGGACACAAAGGGACCTTGGGGAACCAGATACAGTCCTCACTGTCATGTGACTGGGCCTCCCAGCTAAACACACATTATATAAGTAGTAGAGTCCCCAGTAATAAGGTCCCATTTTTATGCAGTAATTATACTGGCACGTATGGAGTTAATATGCTTGTTATCCATTTTCTGTAGTAATTATACTGGCATGTCTGGGGTTAATGTGCTTGTTCTTTTTCTGTAGTAATTATACTGGCACATCTTGGGTTAACATGCTCGTTATCCATTTTCTGTAGTAATTATACTGGCACATATAGGGTTAATATGCTCATTATCCATTTTCTGTAGTAATATACTGGCATGTCAGGGTTTAATATGCTCGTTATCCATTTTCTGTAGTAATTATACTGGCACGTCTGGGGCTAATGTGCTCGTTACCCATTTTCTGTAGTAATTATAATGCCACGTCTGGGGTTAATATGCTCTTTATCCATTATCTGTAGTAATTATACTGGCACGTTTGTGGTTAATATGCTCGTTATCCATTTTCTGTAGTAATTATACTGGCATGTCCGGGGTTAATATGCTTGTTATCCATCTTCTGTAGTAATTATTACTGGCACGTCTGGGGTTAACACACTCGTTATCTATTTTCTGTAGTAATTATACTGGCATGTCTGGAGTTAATGTGCTCATCCATTTTCTGTAGTAATTATACTGGCACCTCTTGGGTTAATGTGCTCATCCATTTTCTGTAGTAGTTATACTGGCACATCTAGGGTTAATATGCTTGTTATCGATATTCTGTAGTAATTATACTGGCACATCTAGGGTTAATATGCTCTTTATCCATTTTCCATAGTAATTATGCTTTTCTAAGGTTGAGGGACCCCTGTGATTGGCTGTGGGCTTTGGTTCCTGTGGGTGCCCCAGGTTCCTTTGTGTATGGCTCTGTGTCTAGGAGTTAACTCTTTGGTGACTCTGCCCTGTGTGTCAGGCTTCCTGCCATGTGACTAGCCAATGGGTGCAGCCATTAAACTTTACAGGGCAGAAACGCAGCTGAGCAGGTAAAGATGATCCGCAGGGTGGAGGAGCACAACAGCGGCCGCGGCGCAGAGGAACGCATCACTGTCTCCGTGGAGATTGAGAAGGAAAGGGAGGAGCTGTACCAACTCTTCCCACATGGGGACGTGGTAATGAGAATTATGAGTTATACCTGCAGCCTTAACCTCTAGAACACACCCGGGAGGGGGGCAATTTTATGTGGGAAGATGGGGCACAAAGGGACCTTGGGGAACCAGACGCAGTCCTTGCTGTCATGTGACTGGGCCGCTCAGCTGAGCACAAAACACAGTATTCTATAGTGTTATTAGTATATATAATATTTACTTGGTGCCACAGTCCCCACTGATCACTCCATCTGACTCCCTCCCATTTGCTATAGTAATTATACTGACACATCTGGGGTTAATATGCTCGTTATCCATTATCTGTAGTAATTTTACTGGCACATCTGGGGTTAATATGCTCGTTATTCATTATCTGTAGTAATTATACTGGCACATCTGGGGTTAATATGCTCGTTATTCATTATCTGTAGTAATTATACTGGCACATCTGGGGTTAATATGCTCTTTATTCATTATCTGTAGTAATTATACTGGCACGTCTGGGGTTAATATGCTCGTTATCCATTATCTGTAGTAATTATACTGGCACGTCTGGGGCTAATATGCTCGTTATTCATTACCTGTAGTAATTATACTGGTGCGTCTGGGGTTAATATGCTCGTTATCCATTATCTGTAGTAATTATACTGGCACGTCTGGGGCTAATATGCTCGTTATTCATTACCTGTAGTAATTATACTGGTGCGTCTGGGGTTAATATGCTCGTTATTCATTATCTGTAGTAATTATACTGGCATGTCTGGGGTTAATGTGCTCGTTATTCATTATCTGTAGTAATTATACTGGCACATATGGGGTTAATATATATATTATATATTATTATATTTATATATGTAAAGGGGAAGGAAAGGCCAAATCACTGGGGGGTTCCTAACATTTGGCACCCCCCCCAAATGATTGTAATCGCTCACCTGATACCCCTGGCTGGTGCCTCTGTTAGGAGAAGAATTGCCCCTCGGCCCCTTCGCGGGGTACATATTAGCTGTGAGTTTGGGGTCTCCGTGGGGGGCCCCAGTACCAACTCTATCCCCTCTCTGTAGGTGTTTGTGAGTAAGGACGTGGCGCGGCACTTTGGCTTTCACTCTGCGCAGGAGGCCGTGCGTGGCCTGTACCCCCGGGTGAGGAAAGGGTAAGCCATCCTCTCACAGCATTGCTTTGCCCAATATTGAGTGACACACCCCTTCTTCCCAGTGACACACCCCATCTTCCCTGTGACACACCCCTTCTTCCCTGTGACACACCCCTTCTTCTCAGTGACACCCCATCTTCCCTGTGACACACCCCTTCTTCCCTGTGACACACCCCTTCTTCCCTGTGACACACCCCTTCTTCTCAGTGACACCCCATCTTCCCTGTGACACACCCCTTCTTCTCAGTGACACCCCATCTTCCCTGTGACACACCCCTTCTTCCCTGTGACACACCCCTTCTTCTCAGTGACACCCCTTCTTCCCTGTGACACACCCCTTCTTCCCTGTGACACACCCCTTCTTCTCAGTGACACCCCTTCTTCCCTGTGACACACCCCTTCTTCCCTGTGACACACCCCTTCTTCCCTGTGACACACCCCTTCTTCTCAGTGACACCCCATCTTCCCTGTCACACACCCCTTCTTCTCAGTGACACCCCATCTTCCCTGTGACACACCCCTTCTTCTCAGTGACACCCCATCTTCCCTGTGACACACCCCTTCTTCTCAGTGACACCCCGTCTTCCCTGTGACACACCCCTTCCCTGTGACACACCCCTTCTTCTCAGTGACACCCCTTCTTCCCTGTGACACACCCCTTCTTCCCTGTGACACCCCATCTTCCCTGTGACACACCCCTTCTCAGTGACACCCCTTCTTCTCAGTGACACCCCATCTTCCCTGTGACACACCCCTTCTTCTCAGTGACACCCCATCTTCCCTGTGACACACCCCTTCTTCTCAGTGACACCCCGTCTTCCCTGTGACACACCCCTTCCCTGTGACACACCCCTTCTTCTCAGTGACACCCCTTCTTCCCTGTGACACACCCCTTCTTCCCTGTGACACCCCATCTTCCCTGTGACACACCCCTTCTCAGTGACACACCCCTTCTTCTCAGTGACACCCCATCTTCCCTGTGACACACCCCTTCTCAGTGACACCCCATCTTCCCTGTGACACACCCCTTCTTTTCAGTGGCACACCCTTTCCTCCCAGTGACACACCCCTTCCTCCCAGTGGCACACCCTTTCCTCCCAGTGACACACCCTTTCCTCCCAGTGACACACCCCTTCCTCCCAGTGACACACCCCTTCCTCCCAGTGACAGCCCCTAAGGTTTGGATGAATCCTGGGTCCCAGGTCCCATTGAGTCTGAACCTTTAATGTCACGTGACTGGGCAGCTAAAGGTGACACCCCCCTCTCACTAAGCTCCGCCCAGTAGGGGGTAGAGGCTGCCCAAACATATGGTTCTTATTGCTGAATCTCCCCCACGTATGATTATTCTGACATTACTTACCCCTATTCCCCCCCCGGCAGGGCCTACCTGGTGTGCGCGTGGGCAGAGGAGGGAGCAGACGCATTGGGCCCCGATGGTTCCGTCGTTCATTCCTGCGCTTTCCCCCCTGACTGCATCGTCGACACGTTGGGGGCCGGGGACACGTTCAACGCCTCGGTGATCTACGCACTGTCCCACGGTAACGAGCCAATCAGATACCCCCCCAGCTCTGCCCCTGGGGGCCCAGTAGGTTCTGTTTGTATCAGTGACACTTTCCCTTTAATGCTTTGCCATAATTAACAAATCCATGTTGAGATAAGTTGCCCCTATTACCCACACCTCCCCTGCCCAGGGGGCACGTGGCTGGAAACAGATCATGTGACCCAAGCACAGAACCAATCTGCTGCCAGTATGCCCAGCGCAGAACTGTAATATGGGATCCGGTGCTGATTGGATCATTGTTGCACCCCTATTGCTGTCTGTGCTGCACCCCCACATTGCACTGACTCTATTTCTCAGCTAGGGGGCAGTGTGAGTAATAAGTGGGGCAATGACCCCGCAGCTCGTTACTGTGAATATAATTGTAATGAGTCTCTCGTTCCTTGTCCCTCAGGTCGGGGCATGCAGGAGGCGCTCACGTACGGGTGCCAAATGGCCGGCAAGAAATGCGGGGTGCAGGGGTTTGATGGCATCATCTGAGTCCCCCGCCAGTGACAAACATGGCCTCTGGCGCCCTCACCTGGGGGAACTCAATGGGACCTAATGAACTGGGACCAGGAGTAGGGAAATGACTGTCCCAACACAAGGGGTCGCTAGCGAGCACCTCTGCATGTAAATATACAAATAACATTAATAATAGGTACTGCCCTCGTCATTTTATTCCACTCAAACATGGCAGCTTCCACCCCCAGGCAGAACGACTTATTGCCCCCTGGGTTTGCTCCCTGTACAGAGAGAGACACCAGAATACTGGTCCCCTGGCCAAAGCATAATCAAGCAGGAACAGCCCCCTAGCTGTACCCCTGTACTAAGCACACTTTAGTAATTGTTGGGGTGACAGGTACAATAGTAGAGCCTGTTCCCCCTCTATAAAACTGGTATTGCCCAGTGACCTCCCACTTGGGACCTCCCACTGCTTGGAGAAGGCAGAGAGTCGGACCAGGAACCAATCAGCACATTATTTATTCGTCCAATACAAGAAACCTGAGAATTAGCAGAAATAAGTGGTTCTGAGGGAACAGACACAGCCGGGCCCCGGCCAATAGGCTCAGACCAATGAGAAGAAGAAGCAGTTGCCTGAGGTTGGGATCTAGGTGTTCCTTATAGAGGGTCCGGAACCAGTCGGTGTGGGGGGAGTCGGAACCAGTCGGTGTGGGTGGGACATACTGTGGGGGGAGTCGGAACCAGTCGGTGTGGGTGGGACATACTGTGGGGGGAGTCGGAACCAGTCGGTGTGGGTGGGACATAATGTGGGGGGAGTCGGAACCAGTCGGTGTGGGTGGGACATACTGTGGGGGGAGTCGGAACCAGTCGGTGTGGGTGGGACATAATGTGGGGGGAGTCGGAAACCAGTCGTTGTGGGTGGGACATACTGTGGGGGGAGTCGGAACCAGTCGGTGTGGGTGGGACATACTGTGGGGGGAGTCGGAACCAGTCGGTGTGGGTGGGACATACTGTGGGGGGAGTCGGAACCAGTCGGTGTGGGTGGGACATACTGTGGGGGGAGTCGGAACCAGGCATGTAATGACCCTTCCGTGCATCTCCAGCCAGCGGAGACCAAGGTTGGACACTTCCTGCTTAGTGGTTATTGGCTCGTCGGAACCTGTGGGACTTGTTCCAAATAAAATCGTATCAATTAAAACCGTATCTTTGCATTTTGATAGGATTATTTACATCCACGTTGGGTTCGATTTGCTCTTGTGGTCGGATTGCCCCACGTACCCAGTATGGATGCCCACTGACGCCATGTTACCTCCCCGTGTCTCCTCCTGGGGCAGCAGGGCTGGTACTTATGAACATGCTCCTCAGGGAAGGCCTACATGCACAAGCGAGCAGCAGTCACGGCCAATCAGATCTCATCCTCTGTCCTCCATTCTTCATGCTTCCCTTCAGCCTCTTCATTCTGTTGTCCATCTTCTCCTGGTTTGGTGTCCGGAACCGTCTCGCCGGCCTCCTCTTGAATGTTCTCCTCATTCTCTGGCTCAGGGGCAACCGGGGAGTCACTTGGTGAAGGTTGAGGGCCATCTTCTTGCTCTGATGGGTCTTCAACTTCCTGAACTTCCATCTCCTCATCTGGTTTCTCATTGGTGTCTGTAGGGTTCTCCATATTGTCCAATCCCTGAGACTCTTGAGGCGGTGGGATGACCAATGATACATTGTCCTGAGAGACATCCTCCTCAGATGCATAGATTGGGGGAGTCACAAGCTCGGGGGCACTCAGAAGTCCATCTCTGTTTAGATCTTGTCTCTCTAAGACTTCATCCACCATCTGTATGACCTACAGGCAACACAAGGGGGAGAAGGTTTAGCCAATGATAACACTGGCCAAGTGGCTACTGGCTCTCCATGCATTACTGGCCCTCACTAAATCTCACTGGCCAATGGGAACCCCACCTACATATCCTCCACTTATTCAATAAAGTGTTAAAGTCTGGGGCAGGAAGGGCTGAGCCCAAACACCTGTAGATGGAAAACTAAGCGGCTCCAGTCGCTCACAGATGGAGCAGCCGGGGTATTTACTTAGCAAACAAGGGCGGAACCATGGGAAGGATCAACAATAAGGCTGATTGGGTGGAGGAGCCAAGAGAACGTCTCACTAGAACCAACACAGTGGGAGAAGGAACCCTAATTCCCATAAGGAAATGAGCATTTGGGCGGAGCTCCGTTGCCCCTAATAATGGAGGTGACCCCCAATGCCCCGTTGAGGTGGGACTTATAACCACTGTGGTTCCATTCCCCCTTTCTATGACCTGCAATGGGAGGAGAATGCCCAGCAGGGCAAGCGTTGCCACGTGTAGCTGATCTTAGCAACCAGAAGACCCGAGTGACTTTGGTGGCACTTACGGATTCGTGGGTTGGTTCTCCCTGTGACGCGTGGGACAGAATCCCGCTGAGAAGCTGCATGAGTTCCAGGCCATCGAGGCACCCACTCTTGTCATAGTCATGGAGGAGGAAGAGGTGGAGAATAGCTGGGGGGGGAAGGGGAAACCCAAGAGGGGCAATCAGTAGGGCAACATGGAGAGCCTACCCATAATAGTCTGCATCTGCTTGGCCTCCTGTAGGACTCGGTATCATTCAATGCTCCCCTGGGTAGTTGCTATGGGTAACTAGACCCTGATGAGACTTCTGCAGCCCTCAGACCTTCAGGAGCTCAATGCTCATCAGATACTATGGGGCCCCCCTGCCCTCTAGGAAGCAAAGAGACTTCCCTTATGGCCTATTGGTTGGGTGGGGCTCAATGGGGTGGGACCTGGTGGGACTGACATCTCAGAGTAGTCCTCCCCCCCCAACACCACCCCCCAAGCCCCAATGAAAAGTGGCCCTTGTGGAGCCAAGTCCTGGTCTCCTCTTACCCTTCTCTCTCCTCAGGTTGGAGGCATTGGTTTCCAGTGGGTCCTTTTCCTTCAGATACCCCTGCAGGAGGCTGCAACCAAGAGAAGGGGGGGGAGTCACTGAGTACTGACTGTGATTGGGTGCAAAATACTGCTTAAAGGGGAGATAAACCCAATAAATATAACTCAGAGAAAGTGTATCTGCTCCTCTACTAATTGCAGGGGCACTTTGAGTAATTTTACCCCAGTCATGTGATTCTAGATCCCCTTTACTCTTCTGTCCCAACCCTGCAGCCCAGGGATTGGCTACCACAGGAAAAGGGGAGGTACCAAACCAAAGTGTATGGATCCTGTATCCCTTTTAGCTCCTCTTGCCCCCCCAGGTGAGTTACAGCCGGGTTGCCTCTTACTTGCCCTCTGTGGGGCAGATGCTCAGGTTGGCACATTCTTGGGGCAGAAGGAAGGTGGTAAGAGAAGAGCCTGTAAATAGCTGGGGGCGGAGCCTTGATCTAGGCTATTGCTACTGGCTGGGAGAAGATCTTCCCATGCTCTGATTGGCTATCGGTTGGTAAAGTCCAGAGCTCTCATTGGCTAGCACTACTGACCGAGTTACACACAGAGTAAAGCTGTAGTAGCACTAGGGCCCAGGAGGAGGAGTATTTGGGGCCACTGGCTGGGGACAGAGACCCAGGGAACGTACCTACCTGAGCTCCTCGGGGCCCTGGGAGAACGGGTTTCTGATGCCAACGTGCTCAGACCTGGGGCAGAATGACAAGGGTTAATGTATGAATAAGATGGCACTATATATGCCCAGATACAGGCACCGCCCTTCTGCCCCTCACCCCTCTGTATGGGCATTGTCCATGCCAAGCTCCGCCCACCCATTAGCATTACCCAACACTACCAGCAGGGGGCGTGGGGTAGGCGCCCTGGCACAGCTTGGCACTGGGATTAGCAATTGGTGCCACCATGTTCTGATATCATTGTTACTGCCTCCCAGAATCCCTTTAGCAGCCGTAGGTCAGACTCACCGGCCTCCCTGTAGTGCCCGGGGCGCAGCCCATCCCTGGCCCAGAAGTATCGGCAGCAGCAGCAGGGCACAAACAGCTCTCATCTTGGCACCCTGAAACACAGAAATACTGGCACCGTGTTCAGCTATGAGGGCACTGCCAACCTAACTGCCCCCTGGGCTTGGCACCATTACTACTGTCCCCATCTTGCCCTACTGTCCCCATCTTGCCCTACTGTCCCCATCTTGCCCTACTGTCCCCATCTTGCCCTACTGTCTCCATCTTGTCCTACTGTCTCCATCTTGCCCTACTGTCTCCATCTTGCCCTACTGTCCCCATCTTGCCCTACTGTCTCCATCTTGCCCTACTGTCTCCATCTTGTCCCACTGTCTCCATCTTGCCCTACTGTCTCCATCTTGTCCTACTGTCTCCATCTTGCCCTACTGTCTCCATCTTGTCCTACTGTCTCCATCTTGCCCTACTGTCTCCATCTTGTCCTACTGTCTCCATCTTGCCCTACTGTCTCCATCTTGTCCCACTGTCTCCATCTTGCCCTACTGTCTCCATCTTGTCCTACTGTCTCCATCTTGCCCTACTGTCTCCATCTTGCCCTACTGTCCCCATCTTGTCCCACTGTCTCCATCTTGCCCTACTGTCCCCATCTTGTCCCACTGTCTCCATCTTGCCCTACTGTCTCCATCTTGCCCTACTGTCTCCATCTTGTCCTACTGTCTCCATCTTGCCCTACTGTCTCCATCTTGTCCTACTGTCTCCATCTTGCCCTACTGTCTCCATCTTGCCCTACTGTCTCCATCTTGCCCTACTGTCTCCATCTTGCCCTACTGTCCCCATCTTGTCCTACTGTCCCCATCTTGTCCTACTGTCTCCATCTTGCCCTACTGTCTCCATCTTGTCCTACTGTCTCCATCTTGTCCTACTGTCTCCATCTTGTCCTACTGCTCCCATCTTGCCCTACTGTCTCCATCTTGTCCTACTGTCCCCATCTTGCCCTACTGTCTCCATCTTGTCCTACTGTCTCCATCTTGTCCTACTGTCCCCATCTTGCCCTACTGTCTTCATCTTGTCCTACTGTCTCCATCTTGCCCTACTGTCTTCATCTTGTCCTACTGTCTCCATCTTGTCCTACTGTCTCCATCTTGTCCTACTGTCTCCATCTTGCCCTACTGTCTCCATCTTGCCCTACTGTCTCCATCTTGCCCTACTGTCCCCATCTTGCCCTACTGTCTTCATCTTGCCCTACTGTCTCCATCTTGCCCTACGGTCTCCATCTTGCCCTACTGCCCCCATCTTGCCCTACTGTCTCCATTTTGCCCTACTGTCTCCATCTTGCCCTACTGTCCCCATCTTGCCCTACTGTCCCCATCTTGTCCTACTCTCTCCATCTTGTCCTACTGTCTCCATCTTGTCCTACTGTCTCCATCTTGTCCTACTGTCCCCATCTTGCCCTACTGTCTCCATCTTGTCCTACTGTCCCCATCTTGCCCTACTGTCTCCATCTTGCCCTACTGTCTCCATCTTGTCCTACTGTCTCCATCTTGTCCTACTGTCTCCATCTTGTCCTACTGTCTCCATCTTGTCCTACTGTCCCCATCTTGCCCTACTGTCTCCATCTTGCCCTACTGTCTCCATCTTGCCCTACTGTCCCCATCTTGCCCTACTGTCTCCATCTTGCCCTACTGTCTCCATCTTGTCCTACTGTCTCCATCTTGTCATACTGTCTCCATCTTGTCCTACTGTCCCCATCTTGCCCTACTGTCTCCATCTTGTCCTACTGTCTCCATCTTGCCCTACTGTCCCCATCTTGCCCTACTGTCTCCATCTTGTCCTACTGTCTCCATCTTGCCCTACTGTCCCCATCTTGCCCTACTGTCCCCATCTTGCCCTACTGTCTCCATCTTGCCCTACTGTCTCCATCTTGTCCTACTGTCTCCATCTTGTCATACTGTCTCCATCTTGTCCTACTGTCTCCATCTTGTCCTACTGTCCCCATCTTGCCCTACTGTCTCCATCTTGTCCTACTGTCCCCATCTTGCCCTACTGTCTCCATCTTGCCCTACTGTCTCCATCTTGTACTACTGTCTCCATCTTGTCCTACTGTCCCCATCTTGCCCTACTGTCCCCAGTCACTTACCACCTCCCCTTTAAGCTTCTCTCCTTGACCTTCCCATCAGCCCCTTCTGACAGCCAATCAATTCCCTCACACATAACGATGATGAGGCTGTTGGTCCAATAACCATAAACCTGAACCTTTACTCTCTCTTATCTCCCCCCACCCTTCCTAACCTGCCCCAGCACATTTACCCACCCGAGTCGCTGTGCCACCCTGGGCCCCCAGTCTCCATCTTTTCAGTTTGCCCTGTATGTACCCCCCCGCCCATCTCACTGCCCACGACCTTCCCACAGAAAACACAGACCCCATGGGGCTCAGACATGGGCACTATAATTACACCAGGGCAGTTACCAATGGCAACCGACCTGCAGTTCATCTTGATGAACCCATTACAGCTTGGGAAATGGGGGCAAAGTACTGAGTCCAAGGGTTTCTGCCACGATCTTCCCTCCATAGCCACACCCACTGCTTCCACATCAATCTGTAGCCACACCCACTCCTCCATAGCCACTCCCATACCTTGCACATCCCTCCATAGCCACTCCCACTCCACATGCCCCAGTGCCAATTCTACCCTGCCTGCTGGGGCACATTGTTATTGTTATTTACTCTGCCTTACCCCTCCCACTTACCCCTCTACCCCCCCCATAGCTACTGACCCAGAGGTGCCCCAGACCCGCCCCCATCCAGCCTGTAGGCCACACCCCATTATGGGATCTATACCAGTAACCTGCCCTAGTACTTACCCCCAGCCATCCTACCTGCCCCAGTCTGTGCTGTGGCCAATATTACCCCCACATACAATTTACACACAGTTATATATTCAGCAGGTTTGTATGTAACGTGATTAACTCACACCCCACAAACACCACTCACTCACACTCATACTCACTCATACTCACTCACACTCACACACTCACTCATACTCACTCACACTCATACTCACACTCATACACCCACTCACACTCATACTCACTCACACTCATACACTCACACTCACTCATACTCACTCACTCACACTCATACTCACTCACACACTCACTCATACTCACACTCATACACTCACTCATACTCACACTCATACTCACTCACACTCACTCACACTCTCACACTCACTCACACACAGTTAAACCAGTGACCCCCCCAGCCTGACAGCCCCACTGACCCCCCCACACACCCCTGCTGCCCCTATTCACACACACATGTGGGGCTACTGGGCTGTGTGTAAATACTGTGTATGTGAGTGAGAGTGTGAGTGTGAGTGTGTGTATATACTGTGTGTGTGAGTGAGAGTGTGAGTGTGTGTATATACTGTGTGTGTGAGTGAGAGTGTGTGTGAGTGTGAGAGTGAGTGTGTGTATATACTGTGTGTGTGAGTGAGAGTGTGTGTGAGAGTGAGTGTGAGTGTGAGAGTGAGTGTGTGTATATACTGTGTGTGTGAGTGAGAGTGTGTGTGAGTGTGAGAGTGAGTGTGAGTGTGTGTATATACTGTGTGTGTATATATATATATATACTGTGTGTGAGTGTGAGTGTGTGTATATACTGTGTGTGAGTGTGAGTGTGAGTGTGTGTATATACTGTGTGTGAGTGTGAGTGTGAGTGTGTGTATATACTGTGTGTGTAAGTGATGGGGCAGATACAGGGTGTATGTGTGTGTGCGGCTCAGTAGTGTATATGTACATACATGTGTGTGTCGTATCTATGCACACTCACACTCACATATATATATCTCACACTCACAGGATATAGATGTAGTTGTGTCGTGGCACTCACCTCTGTCAGCAACTGTCTGTCTGCAACTGTCTGTCTGCAACTCCGCAGTGTCCCCTCCTCTCTGCAGTGCTGCCCCGCCCCCTGCCCACATCAGCTTTAACCCTGTCACTGCCACACACAGCCTCTGCAGCAGCATTAACCCTTCCACTCCATCTGTAACCCTCTCCCTGCCGGTCCCTCCATCTGTAACCCTCTCCCTGCCGGTCCCTCCATCTGTAACCCTCTCCCTGCCGGTCCCTCCATCTGTAACCCTCTCCCTGCCGGTCCCTCCATCTGTAACCCTCTCCCTGCCGGTCCCACCATCTGTAACCCTCTCCCTGCCGGTCCCACCATCTGTAACCCTCTCCCTGCCGGTCCCTCCATCTGTAACCCTCTCCCTGCCGGTCCCTCCATCTGTAACCCTCTCCCTGCCGGTCCCTCCATCTGTAACCCTCTCCCTGCCGGTCCCTCCATCTGTAACCCTCTCCCTGCCGGTCCCTCCATCTGTAACCCTCTCCCTGCCGGTCCCTCCATCTGTAACCCTCTCCCTGCCGGTCCCTCCATCTGTAACCCTCTCCCTGCCGGTCCCTCCATCTGTAACCCTCTCCCTGCCGGTCCCTCCATCTGTAACCTCTCCCTGCCGGTCCCTCCATCTGTAACCCTCTCCCTGCCGGTCCCTCCATCTGTAACCCTCTCCCTGCCGGTCCCTCCATCTGTAACCCTCTCCCTGCCGGTCCCTCCATCTGTAACCCTCTCCCTGCCGGTCCCTCCATCTGTAACCCTCTCCCTGCCGGTCCCTCCATCTGTAACCCTCTCCCTGCCGGTCCCTCCATCTGTAACCCTCTCCCTGCCGGTCCCTCCATCTGTAACCCTCTCCCTGCCGGTCCCACCATCTGTAACCCTCTCCTGCCGGTCCCTCCATCTGTAACCCTCTCCCTGCCGGTCCCTCCATCTGTAACCCTCTCCCTGCCGGTCCCTCCATCTGTAACCCTCTCCCTGCCGGTCCCTCCATCTGTAACCCTCTCCCTGCCGGTCCCTCCATCTGTAACCCTCTCCCTGCCGGTCCCACCATCTGTAACCCTCTCCCTGCCGGTCCCTCCATCTGTAACCCTCTCCCTGCCGGTCCCACCATCTGTAACCCTCTCCCTGCCGGTCCCTCCATCTGTAACCCTCTCCCTGCCGGTCCCTCCATCTGTAACCCTCTCCCTGCGGTCCCTCCATCTGTAACCCTCTCCCTGCCGTCTCCATCTGTAACCCTCTCCCTGCCGGTCCTCCATCTGTAACCCTCTCCCTGCCGGTCCCTCCATCTGTAACCCTCTTCCCTGCCGGTCCCTCCATCTGTAACCCTCTCCCTGCCGGTCCCTCCATCTGTAACCCTCTCCCTGCCGGTCCCTCCATCTGTAACCCTCTCCCTGCCGGTCCCTCCATCTGTAACCCTCTCCCTGCCGGTCCCTCCATCTGTAACCCTCTCCCTGCCGGTCCCTCCATCTGTAACCCTCTCCCTGCCGGTCCCTCCATCTGTAACCCTCTCCCACACACACACTAACACACTCACTCACACTCAATCACACTCACTTACACTCACTCACACTCACACAATCCCTAGGAGAGAGATAAATAAGTGCAGAAACCCAAGGTTGGCGCAGGGGATTATGGGGGAACACCTGACTGCCTCCTATTAACCCCTTTTATACTCCTATAATACCCTGCAGGTTACAGAACATTTCAGGGGTAAATGGGCCATTCAGTATAATGTAAGCAGTTTGCAGATGGTCTCCTTTATTCTTTGTGTTTTCTGAACCCCTAAAGCTGGGCGGGGGGGGGGTGACAGGGAATGAAATCTCTGGGTCCCAGAGGGAGAATGGTGAGGGTTTAGGGTAACATCCCCCCCAGAAAGACCAGCTGCTTTGTATCCATATATAATTGTCATTTGTCTACTGGAACGTATTCTAGGGGAACCCCCCCCAACTAACACGTCACTCAGCCCCTGCCCCCTCCCCTCTCCTGGGTCCCCCACTAACCCGCAGATACAGGGGTGTCAGTACCACACACAGCCGCTAGGTGGCAGTGCCCGCAGTTCCCGGTAATGTCCTGCTGCGCTGGAAGTGGAAAGTGAAAGTGAAAGGAGGGGGACCCGGATTCCTGAAGGTTCTGCGGGGGGGGGGGGGGGGGCCCTAATTGCTCCTCAGTGTGAGCCGGGGAAGCGCCCAGTAGGGACCTAGAAGGAGGGTTGGGACGTAGCACCCCTTTCTTTCCTTACCTGCCCCCCTCGACCCCAAGCCCCCCGGCAGCCATAGTCCCCCCCCCCAGTGTAGTAAGTGGGCCAGTCCCCTGGGGCAGCACAGAACCACTTACCGGACCCTGAGAGAGTGAAGTCCCGGCGGTAAGTACCGACATCTCTCTGAGTGACCAATTGCATCGCTGCATTCTGTGCCGGTTACTGCTCGTTGCTGATTGGTGGAATCTGTTATTTATAGAGTGTGAGGAGGTTTGGGGGTGTCTGTGCTGCAGTGGGGGGAGGGGTTGTACTGATCTGTACATAAATATGGCTGCCCCTCACTGGGTGGGAATCCCCCAATATTAATAGGGCCCCTGGGGCCCTCACAGGGGAGAGGACTGGCTTGTGTGTGGGATTCTCAGTATAAACAACCCCATGCCGGCTGCTGGGAACATTCCAGGGTTAATCCCAGGATTCATACCCCTCCCTTCCTGACCATCCAGGGGCCCCAGGGCCACAGAAGTAACTGCCCCATACCAACCTACTGGCCCACTCAGTAAGCTTTGTGCCCTGGGTACCCCTGGAACTATAGCGGGGTGACTGTTACCCCAATGTTTCTATATATCTGTAACCTTGTTATGGGCTAAGGGGGCCCAGCCTGAAGGCCAGTTAGGGGGGGATTTGGGGTGAGTGCTTATTTGTGCCCTGGGTACCCCTGGAACTATAGCAGGGTGACTGTTACCCCAATGTTTCTATATATCTGTAACCTTGTTATGGGCTAAGGGGGCCCAGCCTGAAGGCCAGTTAGGGGGGGATTTGGGGTGAGTGCTTATTTGTGCCCTGGGTACCCCTGGAACTATAGCGGGGTGACTGTTACCCCAATGTTTCTATATATCTGTAACCTTGTTATGGGCTAAGGGGGCCCAGCCTGAAGGCCAGTTAGGGGGGATTTGGGGTGAGTGCTTATTTGTGCCCTGGGTACCCCTGGAACTATAGCGGGGTGACTGTTACCCCAATGTTTCTATATATCTGTAACCTTGTTATGGGCTAAGGGGGCCCAGCCTGAAGGCCAGTTAGGGGGGGATTTGGGGTGAGTGCTTATTTGTGCCCTGGGTACCCCTGGAACTATAGCGGGGTGACTGTTACCCCAATGTTTCTATATATCTGTAACATTGTTATGGGCTAAGGGGGCCCAGCCTGAAGGCCAGTTAGGGGGGGATTTGGGGTGAGTGCTTATTTGTGCCCTGGGTACCCCTGGAACTATAGCGGGGTGACTGTTACCCCAATGTTTCTATATATCTGTAACCTTGTTATGGGCTAAGGGGGCCCAGCCTGAAGGCCAGTTAGGGGGGGATTTGGGGTGAGTGCTTATTTGTGCCCTGGGTACCCCTGGAACTATAGCGGGGTGACTGTTACCCCAATGTTTCTATATATCTGTAACCTTGTTATGGGCTAAGGGGGCCCAGCCTGAAGGCCAGTTAGGGGGGGATTTGGGGTGAGTGCTTATTTGTGCCCTGGGTACCCCTGGAACTATAGCGGGGTGACTGTTACCCCCAATGTTTCTATATATCTGTAACCTTGTTATGGGCTAAGGGGGCCCAGCCTGAAGGCCAGTTAGGGGGGATTTGGGGTGAGTGCTTATTTGTGCCCTGGGTACCCCTGGAACTATAGCGGGGTGACTGTTACCCCAATGTTTCTATATATCTGTAACCTTGTTATGGGCTAAGGGGGCCCAGCCTGAAGGCCAGTTAGGGGGGATTTGGGGTGAGTGCTTATTTGTGCCCTGGGTACCCCTGGAACTATAGCGGGGTGACTGTTACCCCAATGTTTCTATATATCTGTAACCTTGTTATGGGCTAAGGGGGCCCAGCCTGAAGGCCAGTTAGGGGGGGATTTGGGGTGAAATTCATGCAGGAAGGGGCGGGACCCTTAGTATCAGAGGGAGGCTGATTGGTTGATGAGAGCAGGGATTCATCTCGGGGCATTTAATGGGCTCAGCTCTGTAATTGCCCAACCTCCTCCCTTAGTTTCCCAGCATTCCCTGCGGCCGGCATGTTGGTACTTTGCCCCACACTTATCGTATGTAACAAGAGATAAGGGCTTTATTGTTGGCCAATAACACGGAGTCTTGGGAATATCAGCCCCACAATAACCTGTATCCCAGGAGCCCCTGGGGTTTACACGTGAGGAAGAATAAATTCCGTTTGTGCAGATTCCCCCCCCCCCCGACCCAGAGGGATTCTGTTCCCAAGTTACAGCCGTGGTTCCTGTGGCCTTGAAGGCAGAACCGCCCATTGGGCCGATACCTTGTCTTGTGCTGGGAACAGATATTTCTATGTGCGCCCACCCAAACAATCCCATTGGCCAAGGCTAGCCCACCCAGACAATCCCATTGGCCAAGGCTAGCCCACCCAAACAATCCCATTGGCCAAGGCTAGCCCACCCAGACAATCCCATTGGCCAAGGCTAGCCCACCCAAACAATCCCATTGGCCAAGGCTAGCCCACCCAAACAATCCCATTGGCCAAGGCTAGCCCACCCAAACAATCCCATTGGCCAAGGCTAGCCCACCCAAACAATCCCATTGGCCAAGGCTAGCCCACCCAAACAATCCCATTGGCCAAGGCTAGCCCACCCAAACAATCCCATTGGCCAAGGCTAGCCCACTCAACAACATTGGCCAAGGCTGCCCACCCAAACATCCCATTGGCCAAGGCTAGCCCACCCAAACAATCCCATTGGCCAAGGCTAGCCCACCCAAACAATCCCATTGGCCAAGGCTAGCCCACCCAAACAATCCCATTGGCCAAGGCTAGCCCACCCAAACAATCCCATTGGCCAAGGCTAGCCCACCCAAACAATCCCATTGGCCAAGGCTAGCCCACCCAAACAATCCCATTGGCCAAGGCTAGCCCACCCAAAACATCCCATTGGCCCAAGGCTAGCCCACCCAAAGCAATCCCATTGGCCAAGGCTAGCCCACCCAAAGAATCCCATTGGCCAAGGCTAAAACCCCATTGGCCAAGTCTAACCCACCCAAAGAATCCCATTGGCCAAGACTAACCCACCCAAAGAATCCCATTGGCCAAGTCTAACCCACCCAAAGAATCCCATTGGCCAAGTCTAACCCACCCAAAGAATCCCATTGGCCAAGTCTAACCCACCCAAAGAATCCCAAAATTGAAAGGGTAACACCAAGCACACCAGACAGCAGGATATTCTTTTTAAAACTCGATCTTTATTTATCCATTAAAAACTCAAACACCTAACGCATTTCGTACACTAATGTACTTAACCATAGGCAGAGATTGAAACTAAACATGGGGGGGCTTTATAGTGAGGGGGGCAAAATTCAACAACCAACGTAACAATGACTGACAATTCTAGTGTATGTATGTGAGTGTATAGATTGGTAGGTGTGGGTTAGGTGTGCTGGGTTTACTTGGATGGGTTGAACTTGATGGACACTGGTCTTTTTTCAACCCTATGTAACTATGTAACTATGTAACCACACCCCTTCATTGTTAAACTTAAAGGAAAAGACAGACCAATTTTCGCGTGGCAATTTTTTTAATGCGTTTTGCCATTGGCGGATGGTTTTGCGAAACGCATGAAAAAATTTGCTGCAGAAAAATTCGCCACACGTCCAAAAATTCACTGCGAATCCGTGTCTGGCGCAACATTTCATCACTTGTAGCCGCATATAAATAGTCGCGCGAATGAACGCACGCCATGTTAGCCGTACACGCCAATATATATTTTTATTGGTTTTTGGGCTTTTTTTTGCAAATAAACATTTACACAGCACCTCTCTAGCTCCCCCAGGGCAAAATGGCGCCAGTTTGATGCTGCCGATTGCGGAAAATACTGCGCACGCTATTTATCGTGACAAACCTATTGCATAAAATACCGCGCGTAAAAAAGCGCAAGTATGCTTACAGTGAATCGTGCAAAAAGTCGCCAAAATTAAGACGCGATAAAATTTTTAGCGCACGTTTAATCGCACTTTAGTGAATGGGGCCCACTGTGTATTGCAATCCGCATATAGAGAGACTGACCGGATGTGGAACTCCCAACGGCTACAGATTGTTTAATATAAGTGATGCCCCTCGTGCCCCACGCGGATACGTCCCTTTAGGGGTTAATCAGGTGGTCTTTTTGGGCTGCGATCCCCACAATGTGGGAGATAAAACGTTACCTATTGTTAAAGCTTTTCGTGCCACCATTTTGTAAGATCGTCGCCAGAAGGGGATCATTATAACGGTAAAAGGCCATTAAATACCTTCATTTTATAAAACTGGTTACTATTCGTGGTTACAAAAACCGCTATCCCACAGTCCTTTCCATTGGCTGAAATCATTATTATTGCCACCAATATTAGTGTTAGTAGCCTTATTTTTGCTTTTATTTGTATTCACCAATCGGACACTGTCATTACGCCCCCTAGTGTTACCAGCACTAAAGTTCACCCTCTTGTTTGGGTTATTGCTGAGTAATTCCGACCTGTCCGTATACAAAGCCCTAATACAGGCGGATAAAGAGGTTTCGTTGTGTAACCGCGGGGTAGAAACCTGTCACGTAGAAACAAGCTTGTTCAATAAATACCCCTTTAGCGCTACAGTCCCTACGTACCCTATAGAACTGCCCTAATGGGATGCCCTTAAATAGATGACTGGGTTGGCACGAATCGGCCTCAGAAGCGACTTACCTGCACAAGCTCCGCCCCTAAATTACTAGCGATCAGTTTCAGATCCAAAAACAAAATGTTAGTAAATCTCAAGCTTAAAGAATTTCCATTTAAGTGAGAGACAAAATCAAAAGAATCCATTTAGAGCCCAACCAGCAGGAGATCCACTACACAGCGTTTATAGAAAATCCGTAGAGCCCCCATATAAGTGAGTCTCCTCCCACCAACCCATATACAGGTTGGCGTAAGTGGGTGCAAAAAACACCATCAAACTTAAAAAAATTAAAAAGAAAGAATCCCATTGGCCAAGGCTAGCCCACCCAAAGAATCCCATTGGCCAAGGCTAGCCCACCCAAAGAATCCCATTGGCCAAGGCTAGCCCACCCAAAGAATCCCATTGGCCAAGTCTAGCCCACCCAAAGAATCCCATTGGCCAAGTCTAGCCCACCCAAAGAATCCCATTGGCCAAGTCTAACCCACCCAAAGAATCCCATTGGCCAAGGCTAGCCCACCCAAAGAATCCCATTGGCCAAGGCTAGCCCACCCAAAGAATCCCATTGGCCAAGTCTAGCCCACCCAAAGAATCCCATTGGCCAAGTCTAACCCACCCAAAGAATCCCATTGGCCAAGGCTAGCCCACCCAAAGAATCCCATTGGCCAAGTCTAACCCACCCAAAGAATCCCATTGGCCAAGGCTAGCCCACCCAAAGAATCCCATTGGCCAAGGCTAGCCCACCCAAAGAATCCCATTGGCAAGTCTAGCCCACCCAATAGAATCCGCATTGGCCCAAGTTAACCCACGCTCAAGAACCCATTGGCCAAGGCTAGCCCAGCCCAAGAATCGCATTGCCAAAGGCTAGCCTCACCGCCAAGAATCCATTGGCCAAGTCAGCCCACCCAAAGAATCCCATGGCCAAGTCTAACCACCCAGAAGAATCCATTGGCCATAGTCTAGGCCCACCCAACGAATCCCATTGGCCAAGTCTAACCCACCCAAAGAATCCATTGCCAAGGTCTACCACCAAAGAATCCCATTGGCCAAGATCTAGGCCCACCCAAGAATCCCATTGGCCAAGTCTAACCCACCCAAAGAATCCCATTGGCCAAGTCTAGCCCACCCAACGAATCCCATTGGCCAAGTCTAACCCACCCAAAGAATCCCATTGGCCAAGTCTAACCCACCCAAAGAATCCCATTGGCCAAGTCTAACCCACCCAAAGAATCCCATTGGCCAAGTCTAGCCCACCCAAAGATAGGCAGCATTTACCCCACGGCCTGCTGGCTACTAAACCCACAGAGATAAGGGGAACTAAGCCAATTCGTCTTTTCAGCTTTTGCCCCACAGGGATTGGTTACTGGATTATTTCCTGTATTTGTATATAAAGTCCCCAATATATAACAGTTTCAGTGCCGGTCACTCACACAGATCAACGTTCAGACATTTTGGGGTCCTGAGAATGAATTTGCTGTGCACCCAGTAATACGGGGGGCCACTGTGGGTGGGTGGGTGCCCTGTAGTTCCTGGGTGGGACCCGGGGCTCCCATGGTGCAACACTCGGGGTCACACTGTTTGTGCTTTGGGTGCAGGATCTGTTTCGGGGCGCACGTACCCCAGTGATCGTAGCAGACTATGGAACCCCAAGATGGTGGATGTTGGAGCCCCTCCCTTCCGTCCCTCCTGCTGGGGGTCACGGCCGCCTTCCTGGGCTACTACTGGGTGTGTATGTGCAAGGTAGGTGGCTACAGTCACGACTGGGGGGGTATGGGCCCCTAGAATTCATCCAATGATAGTCTGGGCTGGGGGTACATTGGTGACGGCCAGATATTGCCCCATTGGGCGGCCTGGTGAGGGGCAAACTGCACACTGTGGCAGAGATTGGCTGCTTGGGGGTGGGACTTATATGAAGGCTTTCTCTGATTGGCTGCACAAATTTCATACTCATCTGGCTGATGTTTGGAGTTGGCCAATGGCCACCGGTTGATATTCCCCCCAACAGGGTGCAAGGGGGGGTGCGCTGCAGGGTTGATTGGAGCCAGTGTAGTGGGACCCCAAACCCTGGTTCTTTGCCCATTTGCCCCTGGGACTCACTGGGCCGGGGTAACAGCTTTGCTCGTGGGTTTGTTTCCTGCAGAAGCCCAGTATTGTGTCCTTGTTGCCCCTCCGGACGCTCCTGTCACGCTATTGCCCCGTCGCCAGCGAGAAGTTCTGCCCCACCATCTGGTGCTTCGAGGGGAGGATGCAGACTGCATTGTGGGTCCACTTTGTGCGCAAACCCACCCTGTCCTACAGGAAGTGAGTGACCCCCTGGAACTGGGGGGGGGGGTTATATGATCGGTGGGTACAGGGGGTTAATATGATCGGTGGGTACATGGGGGGTTTATTATGATCAGTGGGTACATGGGGGGTTATATGATCGGTGGGTACATGGGGGGGTTATTGATCAGTGGGTACATTGGGGTTATATGATGCGGTGAGTACATGGGGGGTTATATGATCAGTGGGTACATGGGGGGTTTACTATGATCGATGTTGGGTCATGGGGGGTTATATGATCGGTGGGAATAGGGGGGGTATTATGATCAGTGGGTACAATGGGGGGTTATATTGACATCAGTTGTGGTACATGGGGGTATGATGATCAGTGGGTACATGGGGGGTTATATGACTCGGGGGTAACTGGGGGTTATATGATCGGTGGTACATGGGGGGGTTATATGATCAGTGGGTACATGGGGGGTTAATGATCAGTGGGTACATGGGGGGGTTATTATGATCGGTGGTTACATGGGGGGGTTATATGATCGGTGGGTACATGGGGGGGTTATATGACGGTGGTACATGGGGGGTTATATGATCAGTGGGTACATGGGGGTTATATGATCAGTGGTAATGGGGGGGTTATAATGATCAGTGGGTACATGGGGGGGTTTATATGATCGGTGGGGTACACTGGGGGGGTTATACTGACGGTTGGTACATATGGGGGGGTTATATGATCGTGGGTACGGGGTTTTTTGGGTACATGGGGGGTTATATGATCGGTGGGTACATGGGGGGGTTATATGATCGGTGGGTACATTGGGGGGTTATATGATCGGTGGGTACATGGGGGGTTATATGATCGGTGGGAACATGGGGGGGTTATATGATCGGTGGTACATGGGGGGTTATATGACGGTGGTACATGGGGGTTATATTATGGTGGGTACATGGGGGGTTATATGATCGGTGGGTACATGGGGGGCGTTATATGATCGGTGGGGTATGGGTGAGGTTATGATCGGTGGGTACATGGGGGGGTTATATGATCGGTGGTACATGGGGGTTATAGTCGTGGACTGGGGGTTATATGATCAGTGGGGACATGGGGGGTTATATGATCAGTGGGTACATGGGGGGTATATGATCGATGGGTACATGGGGGTTATATGATCGGTGGGTTACATGGGCAGGGTTATATGATCGGGGTACATGGGGGGGTTATATGATCAGTGGTACATGGGGGGGTTATATGATCGTGGGTACATGGGGGGGTTATTGATCGGTGGGTACATGGGGGGGTTATATGATCGTGGGTACATGGGGGGTTATATGATCAGGGTACATGGGGGGGTTATATGATCAGTGGGTACTGGGGGTTATATGTCGGTGGGTACATGGGGGGTTATATGATCGGTGGGTACATGGGGGGGTTATATTGATCGGTGGTACAGGGGGGGTTATATGATCGGTGGGTACATGGGGGGGTTATATGATCGGTGGGTACATGGGGGGGTATATATGATCGGTGGGTACATGGGGGGTATATGATCGGTGGGATGGGGGTTATATGATCGGTGGGTACATGGGGGGTTATTATATGAATCGGTGGGTACATGGGGGGGTTATATGATCGGTGGGTACATGGGGGGGTTATATGATCGGTGGGTACATGGGGGGTTAATGATCGGTGGGTACATGGGGGGGTTATATGATCGGTGGGTACATGGGGGGTTATTATGATCGGTGGGTACATGGGGGGGTTATATGATCGGTGGGTACATGGGGGTTATATGATCGGTGGTACATGGGGGTTATATGATCAGTGGGTACATGGGGTTTATTGATCAGTGGGTACATGGGGTTATATGATCAGTGGGGTACATGGGGGGGTTATATGATCGGTGGTACATGGGGGGGTTGTATGATCGGTTTGGTACATGGGGGGTTATATGATCAGGTGGTACATGGGGGGTTATATGATCGGTGGGTACATGGGGGGGTTATATGATCGGGGGTACATGGGGGGTTATATGATCGGTGGTACATGGGGGGTTATATATGATCGGTGGTACATGGGGGGTATAATGATCGTGGGTACATGGGGGGTTATATGATCGGTGGGGTACATGGGGGGGGTTATATGATCGGTGGTACAGGGGGGTATATAGTGGGGGGATGGGGGTTATGATCGGTCGGGTAATGGGGTATATGATCGGTGGGGTACATGGGGGTTATATGGATCGGTGGGGGTAACATGGGGGGTGTATGATCGGTGGGTACATGGGGGGTTTATATGATCAGTGGGTACATGGGGGGTTATATGATCAGTGGGTACATGGGGGGGTTATATGATCGGTGGGTACATGGGGGGGTTATATGATCGGTGGGTACATGGGGGGGTTATATGATCAGTGGGTACATGGGTGGGTTATAAATGATCAGTGGGTACATGGGGGGGTTATATGATCGGTGGGTATGGGCGGGGTTGATTCGTGGGTACATGGGGGGTTATATGATCAGTGGGTACGATGGGGGGGTTATATGATCAGTGGGTACATGGGGGGGTTAATATGATCAAGTGGGTACATGGGGGTTTATATGATCAGTGGGTACATGGGGGGTTATATGATCGGTGGGTACAGGGGGGGGTTATATGATCGGTTGGTACATGGGGGGCGTTATATGATCGGTGGTACATGGGGGTTATATGATCGGTGGGTACATGGGGGGGTTATATGATCGGTGGGTACATGGGGGGGTATATGATCGGTGGGTACATGGGGGGTATATATCGTGGGTACATGGGGGGTTATATGATCGGTGGGTACTGGGTATGTGGGGGGGTTATATGATCGGTGGTACATGGGGTGGGGTTATATGATCGGTGGGTACATGGGGGGTTATAGATCGGTGGGAATGGGGGGTTATAGATCGGTGGGTACATGGGGGGTTATATGATCGGTGGGTACATGGGGCGGTTATATGATCGGTGGGTACATGGGGGGGTTTATGATCGGTGGGTACATGGGGGGGTTATATGATCAGGGTACATGGGGGTTATATGACGAGTGGGTACATGGGGGGTTATATGATCGGTGGGTACATGGGGGGTTATATGATCGGTGGGTACATGGGGGTTTATATGATCGGTGGTACATGGGGGGTTTATATTGATCAGTGGGTACATGGGGGGGTTATATGATCGGTGGGTACATGGGGGGTTGTATGATCGGTGGGTACATGGGGGGTTATATGATCGTGGGTACATGGGGGGGTTATATGATCAGTGGTACATGGGGGTTATATGATCGGTGGTACATGGGGGTGTTATGATCGGTGGGTACATGGGGGGTTATATGATCGGTGGGTACATGGGGGTTATATGATCAGTGGGTACATGGGGGGGTTATGCATGCATCGGGTGCGGTACATTGGGGGGGTTTATATGATCGGTGGGCATGGGGGGGTATTTTGATGTGGGTACATGGGGGTTATTTTGATTGGTGGGTACATGGGGGGTTATTTGATCGTGGGTACCATGGGGGGTTATTATTGGATTTGGTGGGTTACATGGGGGGTTATTTGATTGGTGGTACTGGGGGTTATATGATCAGTGGGTACATGGGGGTTTATATGATCGGTGGTAGATGGGGGGGTTATATGATCGGTGGGTACAGGATGGTGGGAATTGGCGGTTTGGATATTTTAGGCTCCCGCTCTTTGTTCCCCAGATGAAGTTAATTCGCCGAGGATGGGGGGCAACTCTCTCTGGACTGGAAAGATAATGAGGAAAGCCCCCAGTACCCCGACGGTGCCACTCGCCCAATTGCTATTATATTGCCTGGTCTCAATGGCAACAGTCAAAAAATCTACATTCTGAACCTTGCGAAGGCGGCCGTGGAGGCGGGATACAGGTGAGATGGAGGCGGGGTACACGTGAGATGGAGGCGGGATACAGGTGAGATGGAGGCGGGGTACAGGTGAGATGGAGGCGGGATACAGGTGAGATGGAGCAGGGTACACGTGGAGATGGAGGCGGGGTACAGGTGAGATGGAGGCGGGGTACAGGGAGATGGAGGCGGGGTAGCAGGTGAGATGGAGGCGGGTACAGGTGAGAGGAGCGGGGGTACAGGTGAGATGGAGGCGGGGTACAGGATGAGATGGAGGCGGGTACACGTGAGATGGAGGCGGGGTACACGTGAAGATGGAGGCGGGGTACAGGTGAGATGGAGGCGGGGTGACAGGTGAGATGGAGGCGGGGTACAGGTGAGGGCGGGGACAGGTGAGATGGAGGCGGTACAGGTGAGATGGAGGCGGGGTACAGGTGAGATGAGGCGGGTACACGTGAAGATGGAGGCGGGGTAACACGTGAGATTGGAGGGCGGGGTACAGGTGAGATGGAGAGCGGGGTAGCAGGTGAGGGATGGAGGCGGGGTACAGGTGAGATGAGGCGGGGTAAGTGGATGGAGCAGGGTACACGTGAGATGGAGGCGGGGTACACGTGAGATGGAGGCGGGGTAGCAGGTGAGATGGAGCGGGGATACAGGTGAGATGGAGGCAAGGGTACACGCTGAGATGGAGCGGGGTACACGTGAGATGGAGGCGGGTACAGGTGAGATGGAGGCAGGTACAGGTGAGATGGAGGCGCGGATACAGAGTGAGATGGATGGCACGGGGTACAGGTGAGATGGAGGCGGGGTACAGGTGAGATGGAGGCGGGGTACAGGTGAGATGGAGGCGGGTACACGTGAGATGGAGGCGGGGTAACAGGTGAGATGGAGGCGGGGTACAGGTGAGATGGGGCGAGGTACAAGGTGAGAGGAGGCGGGTACACGTGAGGAGGAGGCGGGGTACAGGTGATGAGGGGCGGAGGTACAGGTGAGATGGAGGCGGGGTACACGGTGAGATGGAGGCGGGGTACACGTGAGATGGAGGCGGGGTACACGTGAGATGGAGGCGGGGTACAGGTGAGATGGAGGCGGGGTACAGGTGAGATGGAGGCGGGGTAACAGGTGAGATGGAGGCGGGGTACAGGGTGAGATGGAGGCGGGTACAGGTGAGATGGAGGCGGGGTACAGGTGAGATGGAGGCGGGTACACACGTGAGATGGAGGCGGGGTACACGTGAGATGGAGGCGGGGTACAGGTGAGATGGAGGGGGGTACAGGTGAGATGGAGGCGGGGTACAGGTGAGATGGAGGCGGGGTACAGGTGAATGGAGGCAGGGTACACGTGAGATGGAGGCGGGGTACACGTGAGATGGAGGCGGGGTACAGGTGAGATGGAGGCGGGATACAGGTGAGATGGAGGCAGGGTACACGTGAGATGGAGGCGGGGTACACGTGAGATGGAGGCGGGGTACAGGTGAGATGGAGGCAGGGTACAGGTGAGATGGAGGCGGGATAACAGGTGAGATGGAGGCGGGGTACAGGTGAGATGGAGGCGGGGTACAGGTGAGATGGAGGCGGGGTACAGGTGAGATGGAGGCGGGTACACGTGAGATGGAGGCGGGGTACAGGTGAGATGGAGGCGGGGTACAGGTGAGATGGAGGCGGGGTACAGGTGAGATGGAGGCGGGGTACACGTGAGATGGAGGCGGGGTAACAGGTGAGATGGAGGCGGGGTACAGGTGAGATGGAGGCGGGGTACACGTGAGATGGAGGCGGGGTACAGGTGAAGATGGAGGCGGGGTACAGGTGAGATGGAGGCGGGGTACACGTGAGATGGAGGCGGGGTACACGTGAGATGGAGGCGGGGTACAGGTGAGATGGAGGCGGGATACAGGTGAGATGGAGGCGGGATACAGGTGAGATGGAGGCGGGATACAGGTGAGATGGAGGCGGGATACAGGTGAGATGGAGGCGGGGTACAGGTGAGATGGAGGCGGGATACAGGTGAGATGGAGGCGGGATACAGGTGAGATGGAGGCGGGATACAGGTGAGATGGAGGCGGGATACAGGTGAGATGGAGGCAGGGTACAGGTGAGATGGAGGCGGGATACAGGTGAGATGGAGGCGGGATACAGGTGAGATGGAGGCGGAATACAGGTGAGCATGGAGGCGGGATACAGGTGAGATGGAGGCGGGATACAGGTGAGATGGAGGCGGGATGCAGGAGAGATGGAGGCGGGGTACAGGTGAGATGGAGGCGGGATGCAGGTGAGATGGAGGCGGGATGCAGGAGAGATGGAGGCGGGGTACAGGTTGGATGGAGGCGGGATACAGGTGAGATGGAGGCGGGATGCAGGAGAGATGGAAGCGGGGTACAGGTGAGATGGAGGCGGGATACAGGTGAGATGGAGGCGGAATACAGGTGAGATGGAGGCGGGATGCAGGAGAGATGGAGGCGGGATACAGGAGAGATGGAGGCGGGATGCAGGAGAGATGGAGGCGGGGTACAGGTGAGATGGAGGCGGGATGCAGGTGAGATGGAGGCGGGATGCAGGAGAGATGGAGGCGGGATGCAGGAGAGATGGAGGCGGGATACAGGTGAGATGGAAGCGGGGTACAGGTGAGATGGAGGCGGGATACAGGTGAGATGGAGGCGGGATACAGGTGAGATGGAGGCGGGATGCAGGAGAGATGGAGGCGGGATACAGGTTGGATGGAGGCGGGATACAGGTGAGATGGAGGCGGGATGCAGGAGAGATGGAGGCGGGGTACAGGTGAGATGGAGGCGGGATGCAGGAGAGATGGAGGCAGGATGCAGGAGAGATGGAGGCGGGGTACAGGTGAGATGGAGGCGGGATACAGGTGAGGTGGAGGCGGGATTGGAGACCAGCACCACCCATTTTGCCTCTACTTATTAAATGACTAAAGGGTTAATGATTAATGCAAGTGCCCCGGGCAAAGTTGCCCCCAGCAGCCATGTTGCTCTGAATGACATTTCCCAGAGTTCCCGCTGAATGGCGGTTCCTGTGGGTGCCAGTTGGGAGCAGACTGGCCAATCTCAGCCGCGTGTCTCTCCGCAGGTGCGTTGTCATTAATAATCGCGGCTTCGGCTTGGAGCAAGTCCTGGTGAGTCCTACCCCCCCCCACATACCTACCGGCCCCCCACTTACTAACGGGGCAATCACTGCCCACTCCTCCCCCCTTAGAACCCCCGGGTACCAGTGTTACTTTGTCTCCGCAGACCCCCAAGACCCTGTGTGTGGGATACACCCTGGATATGAGGACAGTGGTTGGTCATTTGATGAAGAAGTATCCGGAGGCTCCCCTATTGGCCGTTGGTTCATCCCTAGGAGCGTAAGTGTGGCCCCCTGGGAACACCCCCAGGGAAATATGCAGAAATGTGTCATTCCCACAATGCTTTGGGGCAGCAGCCGTCACGGACACGGTCCCATCATGATCTGCTCTTACCTTCCTGTCCATTTACTGATGGACCTTTCATTTTCGGTTTGGGTTGGGCCCCTCAGTGATTGGTTCCTCTAATACCCATGAGCCAATAGGGCGCTGAAGGAGTTGTTCCTCTCTACAGGAGCCCCTAGACTTCTCAGCCCAGCGTTACTATGGGTCCTTCAACCCAGGAACTATGAGGTCCATGTTATTTTCACTTCATAAAGGGAATTATGGGAATGTACCATCTTTTAGACCTTCTGCTCTTCATTTCATGACAGATCCTTGGGTGATTATGGGCAAAACTGGTCCCTGAAGAACATGAGACCCCTCTATTGCCCCTTCTGTAGCAGCTGTCCCTCACAGGGGGTCTCCATTAGCAGATTGCAACACATTCTACTGCCTCAACGCCTGATGGAACCTCTGGAGGCACCTCTGGAGACCCCTGTGGAGCTGAGGGCTATTGGCACAAAGTGACCTGAGAAGGTCCATATTTATTGTGGCTGAGACCCAGTTATGATGGGAGGGAGTTTCACTGTGTCGGGGGTCTCGGTGACCAACCATCATGGGGACCCTGCTGAGTACATTCAGGGTTGGGAGTGACCCAGAGGCAGGTTGGGGGGAATTGAATGATACCCGCTACTAAATACCCCTTGGCCCCCCAACTGACATTCAACTCCTTCCTCCATAGGGTGATCCTCCTTAACTACTTGGCTGATTATGGCGCCTCCTCACATCTCCGAGCTGCTGTCTCATTGTCTCCCCTGTGGAATCTCTTTCAGTCAGACGTGTCTCTCTCTGAGCCCCTCAATCATTGGCTGCTCCACAAGACCATCATTCGGGGGGTGAAGAAGACGATGATTAGGTAGGTGTCCTGCAATTCCCCAATATGGCGGTGAGTGGCAGTCGCTCAGACCAGGTGATGCTCCTTCGTCCAGTTGCTGCATCGCTATTGGGTGCAGACGGTGGCGGTTGAGTTGGCAGTTTGGGAGCAAGTTTGCCGCTATGCCCCACTGCCCGAGCCCCAGGTGGGCACTAGGGGGGACTCTGTACCCTGCTGAGTGTCTGTTTCTGGTGAACTCACCCTTCTCTTGAACGAATGACCCGTTTCCATTATACAAAGGTGTAGTTGCCCTTTACTTGATTCCTATTGGGTGCTCTCTGCACGTCTCCCTCGGTGGCTCAGTCTGTTCTCTCCTTACAGATACCGCTCAGTCATTTCCCAGAAGGTGGATGTAGATCATGTTCTAGAGGTGAGGGGTCTCGTCTGTCCCACCGGGCTCTGTCCTTTCATTACGTCTCACACTTTCCCTTTAATTTGGGTCATTTCACCCCATTTCCCTCTGTGTATTCTGCACCCCTTGCCGTTGCTATCAGTCCCTTGTCCGTTGCTATCAGTCCCTTGTCCGTTTCTATCAGTCCCTTGCCGTTGCTATCAGTCCCTTGCCCGTTGCTATCAGTCCCTTGCCCGTTGCTATCAGTCTCTTGCCCGTTTCTATCAGTCCCTTGCCCCTTGCTATCAGTCCCTTGTCCGTTTCTATCAGTCCCTTGTCCGTTTCTATCAGTCCCTTGCCCCTTGCTATCAGTCCCTTGCCCGTTGCTATCAGTCCCTTGTCCGTTTCTATCAGTCCCTTGCCCGTTGCTATCAGTCCCTTGCCCGTTGCTATCAGTCCCTTGCCTGTTGCTATCAGTCTCTTGCCCGTTGCTATCAGTCCCTTGCCCGTTGCTATCAGTCCCTTGCCCGTTGCTATCAGTCCCTTGCCCGTTGCTATCAGTCCCTTGCCCGTTGCTATCAGTCCCTTGCCCGTTGCTATCAGTCCCTTGCCCGTTGCTATCAGTCCCTTGCCCGTTGCTATCAGTCCCTTGCCCGTTGCTATCGATCCCTTGCCCGTTGCTATCGATCCCTTGCCCGTTGCTATCGATCCCTTGCTCGTTGCTATCGATCCCTTGCCCGTTGCTATTAATCCCTTGCTCTTTGTAATTAATCCCTTGCCCGTTGCTATCGATCCCTTGCCCGTTGCTATCGATCCCTTGCCCGTTGCTATCGATCCCTTGCCCGTTGCTATTAATCCCTTGCTCTTTGTAATTAATCCCTTGCCCGTTGCTATCAGTCTCTTGCCCGTTGCTATCAGTCCCTTGCCCGTTGCTATCGATCCCTTGCTCGTTGCTATCGATCCCTTGCCCGTTGCTATTAATCCCTTGCTCTTTGTAATTAATCCCTTGCCCGTTGCTATCAGTCTCTTGCCCGTTGCTATCAGTCCCTTGCCCGTTGCTATCGATCCCTTGCTCGTTGCTATCGATCCCTTGCCCGTTGCTATCGATCCCTTGCTCTTTGTAATTAATCCCTTGCCCGTTGCTATCGATCCCTTGCCCGTTGCTATCGATCCCTTGCCCGTTGCAAACGATCCCTTGCCCGTTGCTATTAATCCCTTGCTCGTTGTAATTAATGCCTTGCCCGTTGCTATCGATCCCTTGCCCGTTGCTATCGATCCCTTGCCCGTTGCTATCGATCCCTTGCCTGTTGCTATTAATCCCTTGCTCGTTGTTATTAATGCCCTTGCCCGTTGCTATCGGTCCCTTGCCCGTTGCTATCGATCCCTTGCCCGTTGCTATCGATCCCTTGCCCGTTGCTATCGATCCCTTGCCCGTTGCTATCGGTCCCTTTCCCATTGCTATCGACCCCTTGCCCGTTGCTATCGTTCCCTTGCCCGTTGCTATGGATCCCTTGCCCAGTAGGTTGGGGGTGGGGGGGTGAGACACAGGAAGTACAGGACCTGCTGGGGGCCCTGGGGCCCAGGATGTACCTTTGCTTACTGGTCTTTTTCAGTATAATAGCCACGCCTCCTGTTCTGTTGGGCACCGCCCACTGTGGGTGAGTCTAACACAATAGGAGGCCCAGGGGTTGCAGCCAGGGAACAATGGAGACTTGTGCAAGGCTGACCCCCAAGGCTGACACTTTCCATACAGGCAGTGGCTCAGTAACAGGAAGTACAGAGGGGCTTTAAAGGGGAACTAAACCTCCCTAACCAATATCCTCTAAGCTTTTTCCATTTTGCTGTTGCCCCCGTATGTACTGTACTTACCTCCCGCAGGTACACAGCCGTGTAAGGGAATACCCCCCCCATTCTCATCTGCCCCTGTAACCCTTTCCCCCCCCATCCAGGCACAAACGCTCAGGGAGTATGATGAGCGCTACACCGTCCCCGCCTACGGCTATCAGTCATGTGACGAGTATTATCGGGAGGCAAGCCCAGACCGGCGACTCAGTCTGATCCGGACCCCCGTGCTTTGTCTCTGCTCATTGGATGATCCTTTCTCCCCCAGAACTTGTAAGTTCCTCCCACCCTGCACCCTGGTCTCTTTTTATGGGGCATTTATGTGCAACCCCGGGGGCAACTGGGAATGGGACCCTCCAGCACTAACAGCCCCTGTAGTTCCAACATGGATCCTCCTACTTTATCCGCCATCTCTCCCTACTATACCGCTACTATATCCGCCATCTCTCCCTACTATACCGCTACTATATCCGCCATCTCTCCCTACTATACCGCTACTATATCCGCCATCTCTCCCTACTATACCGCTACTATATCCGCCATCTCTCCCTACTATACCGCTACTATATCCGCCATCTCTCCCTACTATACCGCTACTATATCCGCCATCTCTCCCTACTATACCGCTACTATATCCGCCATCTCTCCCTACTATACCGCTACTATATCCGCCATCTCTCCCTACTTTACCGCTACTATATCCGCCATCTCTCCCTACTATACCGCTACTATATCCGCCATCTCTCCCTACTATACCGCTACTATATCCGCCCATCTCTCCCTACTTAACCGCTACTATATCCGCCATCTCTCCCTACTATACCGCTACTATATCCGCCATCTCTCCCTACTATACCGCTACTATATCCGCCATCTCTCCCTACTATACCTGCTATCCCACAGCCCCAGTCCCTTCCCAGAGGCTATTATCCCCCCACTGCTACTATAGGCACCATCTCTCCCTACTATACCTGCTATCCCACAGCCCCAGTCCCTTCCCAGAGGCTATTATCCCCCCACTGCTACTATAGGCACCATCTCTCCCTACTATACCTGCTATCCCACAGCCCCAGTCCCTTCCCAGAGGCTATTATCCCACTGCTACTATAGGCACCATCTCTCCCTACTATACCTGCTATCCACAGCCCCAGTCCCTTCCCAGAGGCTATTATCCCACTGCTACTATAGGGCACCATCTCTCCCTACTATACCTGCTATCCCACAGCCCCAGTCCCTTCCCAGAGGCTATTATCCCACTGCTACTATAGGCACCATCTCTCCCTACTATACCTGCTATCCCACAGCCCCAGTCCCTTCCCAGAGGCTATTATCCCCCCACTGTTACTATAGGCACCATCTCTCCCTACTATACCTGCTATCCCACAGCCCCAGTCCCTTCCCAGAGGCTATTATCCCCCCACTGCTACTATAGGCACCATCTCTCCCTACTATACCTGCTATCCCACAGCCCCAGTCCCTTCCCAGAGGCTATTATCCCCCCACTGCTACTATAGGCACCATCTCTCCCTACTATACCTGCTATCCCACAGCCCCAGTCCCTTCCCAGAGGCTATTATCCCCCCACTGCTACTATAGGCACCATCTCTCCCTACTATACCTGCTATCCCACAGCCCCAGTCCCTTCCCAGAGGCTATTATCCCCCCACTGCTACTATAGGCACCATCTCTCCCTACTATACCTGCTATCCCACAGCCCCAGTCCCTTCCCAGAGGCTATTATCCCCCCACTGCTACTATAGGCACCATCTCTCTCCCTACTATACCTGCTATCCCACAGCCCCAGTACCTTCCCAGAGGCTATTATCCCACTGCTACTATAGGCACCATCTCTCCCTACTATACCTGCTATCCCACAGCCCCAGTACCTTCCCAGAGGCTATTATCCCCCCACTGTTACTATAGGTACCATCTCTCCCTACTATACCTGCTATCCCACAGCCCCAGTCCCTTCCCAGAGGCTATTATCCCCCCACTGTTACTATAGGCACCATCTCTCCCTACTATACCTGCTATCCCACAGCCCCAGTCCCTTCCCAGAGGCTATTATCCCCCCACTGCTACTATAGGCACCATCTCTCCCTACTATACCTGCTATCCCACAGCCCCAGTCCCTTCCCAGAGGCTATTATCCCCCACTGCTACTATAGGGCACCATCTCTCCCTACTATACCTGCTATCCCACAGCCCCAGTCCCTTCCCAGAGGCTATTATCCCCCCACTGCTACTATAGGCACCATCTCTCCCTACTATACCTGCTATCCCACAGCCCCAGTCCCTTCCCAGAGGCTATTATCCCCCCACTGCTACTATAGGCACCATCTCTCCCTACTATACCTGCTATCCCACAGCCCCAGTCCCTTCCCAGAGGCTATTATCCCCCCACTGCTACTATAGGCACCATCTCTCTCCCTACTATACCTGCTATCCCACAGCCCCAGTACCTTCCCAGAGGCTATTATCCCACTGCTACTATAGGCACCATCTCTCCCTACTATACCTGCTATCCCACAGCCCCCAGTACCTTCCCAGAGGCTATTATCCCCCCACTGTTACTATAGGTACCATCTCTCCCTACTATACCTGCTATCCCACAGCCCCCAGTACCTTCCCAGAGGCTATTATCCCCCCACTGTTACTATAGGTACCATCTCTCCCTACTATACCTGCTATCCCACAGCCCCAGTCCCTTCCCAGAGGCTATTATCCCCCCCACTGCTACTATAGGCCCCATCTCTCCCTACTATACCTGCTATCCCACAGCCCCAGTACCTTCCCAGAGGCTATTATCCCCCCACTGTTACTATAGGCACCATCTCTCCCTACTATACCTGCTATCCCACAGCCCCAGTACCTTCCCAGAGGCTATTATCCCCCCACTGCTACTATAGGCACCATCTCTCCCTACTATACCTGCTATCCCACAGCCCCAGTCCCTTCCCAGAGGCTATTATCCCCCCACTGCTACTATAGGCACCATCTCCCCCTACTATACCTGCTATCCACAGCCCCAGTCCCTTCCCAGAGGCTATTATCCCCCCACTGTTACTATAGGTACCATCTCTCCCTACTATACCTGCTATCCCACAGCCCCAGTCCCTTCCCAGAGGCTATTATCCCCACTGCTACTATAGGCACCATCTCTCCCTACTATACCTGGCTATCCCACAGCCCCAGTCCCTTCCCAAGAGGCTATTATCCCCACTGCTACTATAGGCACCATCTCTCCCTACTATACCTGCTATCCCACAGCCCCAGTCCCTTCCCAGAGGCTATTATCCCACTGCTACTATAGGCACCATCTCTCCCTACTATACCTGCTATCCCACAGCCCCAGTCCCTTCCCAGAGGCTATTATCCCCCCCACTGCTACTATAGGCACCATCTCTCCCTACTATACCTGCTATCCCCACAGCCCCAGTCCCTTCCCAGAGGCTATTATCCCCCACTGCTACTATAGGCACCATCTCTCCCTACTATACCTGCTATCCCACAGCCCCAGTCCCTTCCCAGAGGCTATTATCCCCCCACTGCTACTATAGGCACCATCTCTCCCTACTATACCTGCTATCCCACAGCCCCAGTCCCTTCCCAGAGGCTATTATCCCCCCACTGCTACTATAGGCACCATCTCTCCCTACTATACCTGCTATCCCACAGCCCCAGTCCCTTCCCAGAGGCTATTATCCCCCCACTGCTACTATAGGCACCATCTCTCCCTACTATACCTGCTATCCCACAGCCCCAGTCCCTTCCCAGAGGCTATTATCCCCCCCACTGCTACTATAGGCTCCTCCTCTCCCTACTATACCTGCTATCCCACAGCCCCAGTCCCTTCCCAGAGGCTATTATCCCCCCACTGCTACTATAGGCACCATCTCTCCCTACTATCCCATCCCAAGTACTGTTTGTGTTATACTATAACTCCGCCTCCTTGCTCTTCTGCCCAATTGCAGCGATTCCATTGGCCGAGGTCTCCTCCAATCCCTACGTGGCTCTGTTAATCACCACCCACGGGGGGCACATCGGTTTCCTGGAAGATCTGATCCCAAACCACCAGAGATACATGGACCGGGTCTTCCAGCAGTTTGTTGTGGCGATTTTGGCGCATGGGGAGGAGCTAAACTTCTGACAGAGAATTCTTATTGGTTATTTACAGAAACACAACCTGTCACAAACATGGGGGGGCACTAGTGGGACTAAAGGCCAATTTGGGGCAATAATCACTTTGGGTCCATAGTTTCAGTGAGCGACATGTTCTTGATTCCGAGGAAGCTGAATGGATCCCTATGAAACGCTGTGCCGTGATTGGACAGAGGTTGAGTTGGAACGTTTGTGCCTTCAGAACTCCATTGCGCCCCCCGCAGGGCTTGAGACTACAGCAGCAGTGTGGGCATTGCCCCGGTGTATTTACATTCCCCCCCCCCCCAGTATTATTATCTACATACCTCATTGTAACGATAAGAACCAGCCTTCGGGCCCAAGAGCTTACAATCTAAATAGCAAAATGGCTGCCATGGTGAATAATGGTAAGATGGGTAAGGAGAAGGGGGTTGTAACTTGCACCCCATTGTTACTGATATAAGTGCCACCCAGGGGGGCAGTAGCAGTCACATGGGGGTATAAGCGCCTGTAATAACTTCTAATAAATGAATTCACTTGCCCCAGTGTCTGACTCAGTTGCCTCGCGGCTCGGTGTAGAGGGAATGGGCTATATAGCAGCAGTGGGCGGAGCTTTGCCAGGCAGGCCGGCCAGCCCTCATCCAATTGGCTAATGGAAGGGATGTACTATAATAATAGGGGGTTGGTTAAAGGCACGGAGCAATAGTGAGTTTTGCCCCGAGGGGGAGGGGCCACAGGGTGTTAATCAGCTGTTTCTTTGGATTGGATCCAGATCAGTCCCACTGGCCCCCCCCCCCCACTCCCCAATAGCCAAGGGACCCCCTAACGCCAGTGTGCCAACCAACAGCTGGGGGTAAGTGCCCCCTCAGCAGCACCAGAGCCCATCACACAGCAGGGGGTGCCCGGGGTACAATGGGGCCCAGGGCATGAGCTTTGCTGTACGTTAGATCCCCCCTACACTGTAAACTTCACCCATTGGCCAGCGGGCAGGGGCCCGAGGGTACACGCCAGCCCCCCAGTAGATTTTGAGTGTAGGAACGATCCTGCTTGCAATGGCCCAATGCCAACTTGTCCAACCTGGGGGCAAATCTACTGGATAAGGTGCAAAGCTGCTTCCTATTGCCCCAAAGCCCACAGTTTTGGTACCCGAGGGGCATTGGGGAGTAACCACCATGCAGAGGGCAATTGCACATTATTCTGTCAGTATCTGTAGGGGCAATACACAGTCGGGTACTTACCCCAGGGCCAGAGCCACAAGGGCCCTCTGTGCCACTAAGTAGGTGCAGTCGGCATATTGGCCCCCACCTCTGCAACTGCCCCCCCCATACTCACTGTTACTGCCCCCCCCCATACTCACTGTTACTGCCCCCCCATACTCACTGTATCTGCCCCCCCCATACTCACTGTTACTGCCCCCCCATACTCACTGTATCTGCCCCCCCCATACTCACTGTATCTGCCCCCCCCATACTCACTGTATCTGCCCCCCCCCCATACTCACTGTTACTGCCCCCCCCCCATACTCACTGTAACTGCCCCCCCCATACTCACTGTATCTGCCCCCCCATACTCACTGTATCTGCCCCCCCCATACTCACTGTTACTGCCCCCCATACTCACTGTATCTGCCCCCCCCATACTCACTGTATTCTGCCCCCCCCCATACTCACTGTTACTGCCCCCCCATACTCACTGTATCTGCCCCCCCCATACTCACTGTTACTGCCCCCCCATACTCACTGTATCTGCCCCCCCCACTACTCACTGTATCTGCCCCCCCATACTCACTGTATCTGCCCCCCCCATACTCACTGTTACTGCCCCCCATACTCACTGTATCTGCCCCCCCCATACTCACTGTTACTGCCCCCCCATACTCACTGTATCTGCCCCCCCATACTCACTGTATCTGCCCCCCCATACTCACTGTATCTGCCCCCCCCATACGCACTGTTACTGCCCCCCCCATACTCACTGTAACTGCCCCCCGCCATACTCACTGTATCTGCCCCCCCCCATACTCACTGTATCTGCCCCCCCATACTCACTGTTACTGCCCCCCCATACTCACTGTATCTGCTGCCCCCCCCATACTCACTGTATCTGCCACCCCCATACTCACTGTATCTGCCCCCCCCCATACTCACTGTTAC
>NC_030681.2:161554541-161557041 GCF_000004195.4 Xenopus tropicalis
GTTATACACAGGGAGCCGTGTGTGTGTGTGTGTTATACACAGGAAGCCGTGTGTGTGTGTGTTATACACAGGGAGCCGTGTGTGTGTATTATACACAGGGAGCCGTGTGTGTGTGTGTGTGTTATACACAGGGAGCCGTGTGTGTGTGTGTGTTATACACAGGGAGCCGTGTGTGTGTGTGTGTGTTATACACAGGGAGCCGTGTATGTGTGTGTGTATTATACACAGGGAGCCGTGTGTGTGTGTGTGTTATACACAGGGAGCCGTGTGTGTGGTGTGTGTTATACACAGGGAGCCATGTGTGTGTGTGTTATACACAGGGAGCCGTGTGTGTGTGTGTGTTATACACAGGGAGCCATGTGTGTGTGTGTTATACACAGGGAGCCGTGTGTGTGTGTGTGTTATACACAGGGAGCCGTGTGTGTGTGTTATACACAGGGAGCCGTGTGTGTGTGTTATACACAGGGAGCCGTGTGTGTGTTATACACAGGGAGCCGTGTGTGTGTGTGTTATACACAGGGAGCCGTGTGTGTGTGTGTGTTATACACAGGAGCCGTGTGTGTGTGTGTTATACACAGGGAGCCGTGTGTGTGTGTGTTATACACAGGGAGCCGTGTGTGTGTGTGTTATACACAGGGAGCCGTGTGTGTGTGTGTTATACACAGGGAGCCGTGTGTGTGTGTGTGTTATACACAGGGAGCCGTGTGTGTGTATGTGTGTTATACACAGGGAGCCGTGTGTGTGTGTGTGTGTTATACACAGGGAGCCGTGTGTGTGTGTGTGTTATACACAGGGAGCCGTGTGTGTGTGTGTTATACACAGGGAGCCGTGTGTGTGTGTTATACACAGGGAGCCGTGTGTGTGTGTGTGTTTTACACAGGGAGCCGTGTGTGTGTGTTATACACAGGGAGCCGTGTGTGTGTATGTGTGTTATACACAGGGAGCCGTGTGTGTGTGTGTGTGTGTGTTATACACAGGGAGCCGTGTGTGTGTGTGTGTGTTATACACAGGGAGCCGTGTGGTGTGTGTGTTATACACAGGGAGCCGTGTATGTGTGTGTGTGTTATACACAGGGAGCCGTGTGTGTGTGTTATACACAGGGAGCCGTGTGTGTGTGTGTGTTATACACAGGGAGCCGTGTGTGTGTGTTATACACAGGGAGCCGTGTGTGTGTGTTATACACAGGGAGCCGTGTGTGTGTTATACACAGGGAGCCGTGTGTGTGTGTGTTATACACAGGGAGCCGTGTGTGTGTGTGTGTTATACACAGGGAGCCGTGTGTGTGTGTGTTATACACAGGGAGCCGTGTGTGTGTGTGTTATACACAGGGAGCCGTGTGTGTGTGTTATACACAGGGAGCCGTGTGTGTGTGTGTGTTATACACAGGGAGCCGTGTGTGTGTGTGTTATACACAGGGAGCCGTGTGTGTGTGTGTTATACACAGGGAGCCGTGTGTGTGTGTTATACACAGGGAGCCGTGTGTGTGTGTGTGTTATACACAGGGAGCCGTGTGTGTGTGTGGTGTGTTATACACAGGGAGCCGTGTGTGTGTGTGTGTGTTATACACAGGGAGCCGTGTGTGTGTGTGTTATACACAGGGAGCCGTGTGTGTGTTATACACAGGGAGCCGTGTGTGTGTGTGTGTTTTACACAGGGAGCCGTGTGTGTGTGTTATACACAGGGAGCCGTGTGTGTGTATGTGTGTTATACACAGGGAGCCGTGTGTGTGTGTGTGTGTGTGTGTTATACACAGGGAGCCGTGTGTGTGTTATACACAGGGAGCCGTGTGTGTGTATGTGTGTTATACACAGGGAGCCGTGTGTGTGTATGTGTGTGTATGTGTGTGTGTGTGTGTGTGTTATACACAGGGAGCCCGTGTGTGTGTGTGTGTGTGTGTTATACACAGGGAGCCGTGTGTGTGTATGTGTTTATACACAGGGAGCCGTGTGTGTGTGTGTGTGTTATACACAGGGAGCCGTGTGTGTGTGTGTGTTATACACAGGGAGCCGTGTGTGTGTGTGTGTGTTATACACAGGGAGCCGTGTATGTGTGTGTGTGTTATACACAGGGAGCCGTGTGTGTGTGTGTTATACACAGGGAGCCGTGTGGTGTGTGTGTGTGTTATACACAGGGAGCCGTGTGTGTGTGTGTGTTATACACAGGGAGCCGTGTGTGTGTGTGTGTGTTATACACAGGGAGCCGTGTATGTGTGTGTGTGTTATACACAGGGAGCCGTGTGTGTGTGTTATACACAGGGAGCCGTGTGTGTGTGTTATACACAGGGAGCCGTGTGTGTGTGTGTGTGTTATACACAGGGAGCCGTGTGTGTGTGTTATACACAGGGAGCCGTGTGTGTGTGTGTGTTATACACAGGGAGCCGTGTGTGTGTGTTATACACAGGGAGCCGTGTGTGTGTGTTATACACAGGGAGCCGTGTGTGTGTTATACACAGGGAGCCGTGTGTGTGTGTGTTATACACAGGGAGCCGTGTGTGGTGTGT
>NC_030681.2:161572041-161584050 GCF_000004195.4 Xenopus tropicalis
TATTCCTGCAGTTCTTCTTATTCGGATTTAGTGGGTATTAGAGTGGGAGGCTGGGAAAGGCGAGGCTATGCGGGATGGGGTTCTGGTTCTGGCACGGGGTTCTGGTTCTGGGTTCCTATAAATATACATCGGAATGTTCTTGTTCCTTTGCAGAAGCCCCGCTTTGTATCTGCACCGCCGTTCCGGGTATTCCTGGAGCGCCATTGCCCCGTAGTGCGGGAAAAGTTCAGCCCAACCATCTGGTGCTTCGGTGGGAGGATCCAGACGATCCTGCGAGTGGTTCTGCTGCCCAAGCCCCCCGTGCCCTATAGAAAGTAGGTACCAGGGCAAGAGTTGGCACAATACCCACGGGCAGGTCGGCCCAGTCTGTACTTATGGCCAGTAGGTCGGTGTCACAGGGGATGTTTTGTCCCAACAGTGAGATTCTAAAAACCGCAGATGGAGGACAAATCTCGCTGGACTGGGTCGATAACAATGAGAGCTCTCGCTTCCCCGACGCAGCCTCGCGCCCCACCGTCATCTTCCTGCCCGGGCTAACGGGGAACAGCCGGCAGAGCTACATCCTGCACCTGGTGCGCCAGGCCAGCCGGGACGGGTATCGGTGAGGGGCACCTGGGCTTTCTCTATCATTATTTATATAGCGCCATCATATAGCGCTTTAACCTCTAAACCTGTTATTAACCATGTCTTCCATCATTACATCCTCCTCCTCCCAAACCAGCCCCCCCCCCAAGCCCAAAACCAGCAGTACTGCACTCGTCTCATTGGCACCCACCGCTGACTCTTTGTCCATTTCTAGATCCGTGGTGTTCAACAACCGTGGTTTTGGGGGAGAAGAACTGCTGGTGAGTTTTATAGGCACAGAAAATCCATTCGCTTTGTTAGCAGAGAGGGTGGTATGGTATGTGGAGTAGGGGGGGACGCACAGAGAGAAGGGTTAGAGGATTAGGGGGGGACACACAGGGAATGGCTAAAGAAGTAGGGGAGAAACACAGAGAGAGAACGGTTAGAGTAGGGGGGGACGCACAGAGAATGGTTAGAGGATTAGGGGGGGACCCACAGAGAATGGTTAGAGAAGTAGGGGGGGATGCAAAGAGAGAACAGTTAGAGAAGTAGGGGGGACGCACAGAGTGAACAGTTAGAGGAGTGGGGGGGGACGCACAGAGTGAACAGTTAGAGGAGTGGGGGGGGACGCACAGAGAATAGTTAGAGAAGTAGGGGGGGCACACAGAGAATGGTTAGAAAAGTAGGGGGGGGACGCACAGAGAATGGTTAGAGAAGTACGGGGGGGATGCACAGAGAGTGAACAGTTAGAGGAGTAGGGGGGACGCACAGAGAATGGTTAGAGAAGGAGGGGGGACGTACAGAGAATGGTTAGAGAAGGAGGGGGGGGACCCACAGAGAGAACAGTTAGAGGAGTAGGGGGGGGGACCCACAGAGAGAACAGTTAGAGGAGTAGGGGGGGGACCCACAGAGAGAACAGATAGAGGAGTAGGGGGGTCCCACAGAGAGAACAGTTAGAGGAGTAGGGGGGTCCCACAGAGAGAACAGTTAGAGGAGTAGGGGGGACCCGCAGAGAGAACAGGTAGAGGAGTGGGGGGGACCCGCAGAGAGAACAGTTAGAGGAGTAGGGGGGGGGGCCCACAGAGAGAACAGTTAGAGGAGTAGGGGGGGGGGCCCACAGAGAGAACAGTTAGAGGAGTAGGGGGGGGGGCCCACAGAGAGAACAGTTAGAGGAGTGGGGGGGGACCCACAGAGAGAACAGTTAGAGGAGTGGGGGGGACCCACAGAGAGAACAGTTAGAGGAGTGGGGGGGGGACCCACAGAGAGAACAGTTAGAGGAGTGGGGGGGACCCACAGAGAGAACAGTTAGAGGAGTGGGGGGGACGCACAGAGAGAACAGTTAGAGGAGTGGGGGGGACGCACAGAGGATAAATCTAATGCTTGGTGTAACCCTTTCTGTAGACCCCCCGTACCTTCTGTGCTGCCAACACTGATGACCTGAGTGTAGTGGTGTCTCATGTCCATAAACAGTTTCCGGATGCCCCTGTGGTGGCTGTTGGGGTATCGCTGGGAGGGTAAGTACTCAGTAGGTGGGTGAGTGCTCGGTAGGAGGGCGAGTGCTCGGTAGGAGGGCGAGTGCTCGGTAGGAGGGCGAGTGCTCGGTAGGAGGGGAGTGCTCGGTAGGAGGGCGAGTGCTCGGTAGGAGGGCGAGTGCTCGGTAGGAGGGGAGTGATCGGTAGGAGGGGAGTGATCGGTAGGAGGGCGAGTGCTCGGTAGGAGGGCGAGTGCTCGGTAGGAGGGCGAGTGCTCTCGGTAGGAGGGGAGTGCTCGGTAGGAGGCGAGTGCTCGGTAGGAGGGCGAGTGCTCGGTAGGAGGGCGAGTGCTCGGTAGGAGGGCGAGTGCTCGGTAGGAGGGCGAGTGCTCGGTAGGAGGGCGAGTGCTCGGTAGGTGGGCGAGTGCTCGGTAGGAGGGCGAGTGCTCGGTAGGTGGGCGAGTGCTCGGTAGGAGGGCGAGTGCTCGGTAGGAGGGCGAGTGCTCGGTAGGAGGGCGAGTGCTCGGTAGGAGGGCGAGTGCTCGGTAGGAGGGCGAGTGCTCGGTAGGTGGGCGAGTGCTCGGTAGGTGGGCGAGTGCTCGGTAGGAGGGCGAGTGCTCGGTAGGTGGGCGAGTGCTCGGTAGGTGGGCGAGTGCTCGGTAGGAGGGAAGTGCTCGGTAGGAGGGTGAGTGCTCGGTAGGTGGGTGAGTGCTCGGTAGGTGGGCGAGTACTCAGTAGGTAGGGCAGGGAGAGTAAAAACACCATGACAAACAATAATTACACATTAGCCAATAGATAGCCTTTGCGTGTAGCCTCCCCCACGAGAAGGGGTGCTCCTCTGGGCCCTATAGATAGGTACCCACTTGCTGATTGGCTAGTGGAAAGGCGAGCAAATCATTTAAGCCACACCCCTTTTTCTTAAGGGGGTAAGTGAGTGAATAAGGAGCAGCCTCTCAGCTACTGAAGCTTAGGTGGGGGCAGGGCCCCATCTACCCCTGACTTTACCCCCAGTGTACCAAAGGGGCCCCCATCTTTCCCTTAGGATGATGCTGCTGAACTACCTGGCTGCGCAGGGCCCCTCGGCCCGGCTTTGGGCCGCACTCTGCTTCTCCACCCCATGGAACGTGTTCGAGTCCACTCGGTCTCTGGAGGAGCCGCTCAACTACTTTCTCTTCAACTATTCGCTGAACAAGTCCCTGCGGAGCGCCACTGAGCAGTGAGTATCTTTGGCCCCGCCCATGCGGTTCTCAGGTCGCCGCCCTTTCCTTTGTGGAGGCTGAAGGTTGGGTTCTGTGTTGCAGGCACCGCCGGGTCATTGGCAGAGCGGTAGATGTGGATTACGTACTGCAGGTAAGTCCCTGCCCGGACCGTATAATGGACGCACAACCTACTTCCTGTGCTACAAACCCCTGCGGATGTTTCCTTGCAGTCCCGCTCCATCAGGGAGTTCGATGAGCGCTACACCTCGGTGGTTTGGGGGTTCCCCTCCTGTGATGAGTATTACACCCAGGCCAGCCCGGACTCCAAACTGGGCCACATTCGGACCCCTGTTCTCTGCCTCAATGCTGCAGATGATCCATTGTCCCCCGGGACAGGTAAGTTCAGCCATTAGTACCCTGCAATATACCCCAGCCTCTTGCCCCTGCCCCACAGCAAATACATTGGCCTCTCTCTGCCCAGTCCAACTCCACTTCCTGGCAATGGCCGCTGGTTCTGACTCCTGCACAAAGTAGCGCCTGTGAGTAGCCGTGCAAGAGGGCTGCCAGCGGCACCCACCCATCTACGGATTGGCTCCGGGTACCAAAGGGCCCCATGGCACCAAATCTATATTTTTGGGATTCGGCCAAACCCCAAGTCCTTAGTGAAAAGTCACAGGATTTGAAAAGAAAGGACTGCCCCCAGAAGCCCCACCCAGCTCACCGTACCTCATTACTCCTCCCTCTCTTGCAGCCATTCCTGTAGCTGAAGCCTCGACCAATCCCCACGTGGCTCTGCTCATTCCCGCCCATGGGGGGCACATCGGCTTCCTGGAAGGTCTGATCCCCAACCACCAGCAATATATGGACCGGGTCTTCCAGCAGTTCGTTGGGGCCATTTTGGAGCACAGAGAAGAGCTGAACCTGGGGCAGAGACCCTGACTATCGATATCCCGCCCCCACGAGACCCCCGTTACCCGAGGGAGAGGCGACGGTGCAGCTAAATGAAGGGCAAATCTTACTCAGGGGTGGGACATTCTGTGTGGTACCGCCCCCTGGCCAAGGAACTAATACCCGGCACAGCTACTTACCTTCCCCTGAGCAACATGACCAAGCGCAGGGACTCATCGTGGTTTCCCCACAGATACCCCCACATTAATACACTAAGTTTGCCCAGGTGCAGTAACCCATAGCAACCAATAAGATTTAAACAGCTATTAAACAGCTGATCACTAAATGCTGCTGCTGATTGGTTGCTATAACTTGCAGTAGAATCTTTGGGTGCTGAATAAATCAAGGTGCTGCTCTGCAAGGCCAAGCAAGCGTCCCATCCTTGCTCATGATAACTGGGGGCCAAGTAAGCCCATAATTACTATGCAAATGAAGACAAGTAACCAGTCACGTCTGGGAATAAAGGACAAACATATCTGCGTCGGATTGGTCATTCTGTTACGGGACGCACTATTGGCTGCCTGCATGTAGAGGCCAATCAGGTGATACCCAGGGGCGGTGCTTATTAGAAAGAAGGGGGGTGCCAGCCATGGGGGGGGTCACACCGATCCATATACAGTCCAGTCCATGGTTTCTAAATTGCTTAAAAAGATATAAAACTATATCTCTGGGTACCCCATTTCCCCATACATAGATATACCAGCAACCACAGCACCCCCAAATCTTCTCTGGGTACCCCATTTCCCCATACATAGATATACCAGCAACCACAGCACCCCCAAATCTTCTCTGGGTACCCCATTTCCCCATACATAAATATACCAGCAACCACAGCACCCCCAAATCTTCTCTGGGTACCCCATTTCCCCATACATAGATATACCAGCAACCACAGCAGCCCCAAATCTTCTCTGGGTACCCCATTTCCCCATACATAGATAAACCAGCAACCACAGCACCCCCAAATCTTCTCTGGGTACCCCATCTCCCCATAAATAGAGATACCAGCAACCACAGCACCCCCAAATCTTCTCTGGGTACCCCATTTCCCCATACATAGATATACCAGCAACCACAGCACCCCCAAATCTTCTCTGGGTACCCCATTTCCCCATACACAGATATACCAGCAACCACAGCACCCCCAAATCTTCTCTGGGTACCCCATTTCCCCATACACAGATATACCAGCAACCACAGCAGCCCCAAATCTTCTCTGGGTACCCCATTTCCCCATACATAGATATACCAGCAACCACAGCACCCCCAAATCTTCTCTGGGTACCCCATTTCCCCATACATAGATACACCAGCAACCACAGCAGCCCCAAATCTTCTCTGGGTACACCCATTTCCCCATACATAGATAACCAGCAACCACAAGCACCCCCAAATCTTCTCTGGGTACCCCATTTCCCCATAAATAGAGATACCAGCAACCACAGCACCCCCAAATCTTCTCTGGGTACGCCCATTTCCCCATACACAGATATACCAGCAACCACAGCACCCCCAAATCTTCTCTGGGTACCCCATTTCCCCATACATAGATATACCAGCAACCACAGCACCCCCAAATCTTCTCTGGGTACCCCATTTCCCCATACATAGATATACCAGCAACCACAGCACCCCCAAATCTTCTCTGGGTACCCCATTTCCCCATACATAGATATACCAGCAACCACAGCACCCCCAAATCTTCTCTGGGGTACCCCATTTCCCCATACACAGATATACCAGCAACCACAGCACCCCCCAATCTTTCTCTGGGTACCCCATTTCCCCATACACAGAATATACCAGCAACCACAGCAGCCCCAAATCTTCTCTGGGTACCCCATTTCCCATACATAGATAGTACCAGCAACCACAGCACCCCCAAATCTTCTCTGGGTACCCCATTTCCCCAATACATAGATATACCAGCAACCACAGCAGCCCCAAATCTTCTCTGGGTACCCCATTTTCCCCATACATAGATAAACCAGCAACCACAGCACCCCCAAAATCTTCTCTGGGTACCCCATTTCCCCATAAATAGAGATACCAGCAACCACAGCACCCCCAAACTTCTCTGGGTACGCCATTTCCCCATACATAGATATACCAGCAACCACAGTCACCCCCAAATCTTCTCCTGGGTACCCCCATTTCCCCATACATAGATATACCAGCAACCACAGCACCCCAAATCTTCTCTGGGTACCCCATTTCCCCATACATAGATATACCAGCAACCACAGCACCCCCAAATCTTCTCTGGGTACCCCATACATAGATATACCAGCAACCACAGCACCCCCAAATCTTCTCTGGGTACCCCATCTCCCCATACATAGATATACCAGCAACCACAGCACCCCCAAATTTTCTTTGCGTACCCCATTTCCCCATACATAGATATACCAGCAACCACAGCACCCCCAAATCTTCTCTGGATACCCCATTTCCCCATAGACACATACATACATATACCAGCGGCCATAGCACCCCAAAACTATACTGGGTACCGCACCCCCACCCAGACTGGTACATACATACATATAGCAGCGGCCATAGCACCCCAAATCTATACTGGGTACCGCACCCCCACCCAGACTGACACATACATACATATACCAGCGGCCATAGCACCCCAAATCTATACTGGGTACCGCACCCCCACCCAGACTGGTACATACATACCCCGTACCCCCATAGACAGATGAATAAAATGATAGACTGAATGGAAGGAGTAACAGTAAAATGCATATTTTTTAGTAAAATTGAAAGTGACTCCTCCCCCCCACACTGGGGACCAATCGGTACGCACAAAGCGAGAGGCCATGGCATTACCCATAATGCACTCTCAGTACCACTTGGGAACATAAGCAAATGGGAGATTCGGGAGGATGGGAGTAGGTTTAGTCTTTGGCTCAGTGGGGGGGTAATTAACAGGGGGGGGCAGCTACATGGGCGCAACAGTAGACTGGGGTATTTACTAAGACATTATCAGGGGCGCCCGCTAAAGTCCGGCAGAAAACGAGAGAAATGTCGGGGCCCTACGTAGCACTGAGCCTTATGGGAGCCCCACACAAACAGGCTTGCTGCTCCGATGCCCCACCGTGCCAGGGGGCATTCCTTCTCCTGATGAGCGCCTTCGTCACTCCCTATCGGCAAATCACATGAAGCCACACAGGCCACTCCCCCAGCCCAACGGAAGGTATCAGAGTGGCCCCATAACAGTCTCTCCTGTGTGGCCCCCATGTCACGGCAACTGGGGTCCTGGAATGACCCAACGTAAGTGGGTATCTTGCTTGGCGCTGGCTCTCTGGGCAACTGGCGGGTTATTGCCCCTATAGGAGGTCCGGGAAGGTTTCCTGGAGCAGAAAGACCACTAGGACCACCGAGATGAAACAGAGCAGCAACAGCAGCCACACGGGGAAGGTTCCTGGGGCAGAACACACGGGGCACAGGGGTTAGTACTGGAACACTCCCTTTGCCCAGAATTACCCATAATGCCCAGCCACCCACCCTACAGACCAGACATTGGGACAAGGTAGAACCAATCAAATGCCAGGAAATAGCGGCAGAATGACGTACTTCTATTGGGCACCAGGTGGAGCTTGCAGCGGCTATCGACGGCCACGCTCAGTAGGGCGGTCTCGTGGTCCCCCTGGAGATCTCGGCATCGGCGAGACCCCGGAAAGAACGCCAGGTCCGTCACTACTATGCCGTGGGCTTCCTCCACGTAGTACAGTCTCTGTGGGGGCAGAACAGGATCAGTAACTGCCCCTTTATTTGGCACAGGGGGGGCCCGTATCACCCCAATATCACTTCCCGTTAGCTGTGGGGCGGCTAAGGGCTCAGCAATGGAATAAATTTGCCACCCTGATTTATTACCCCCCCCCCCTATATCAACTCAGCACCCAGTCTGCCTGCCCGGTCCCCCCCTTACAGACAGGACTGTACCAAGTAGCGGGGGTGTTATACCCTCCCATTATATTTCCCAGACCAACCTGCAGTGAAAAGGAGATGTAAATGGCCACCGAGCCGGTCACCGTGCCCAGGCCCAGGAACTTGCCGCAGTCACTGGAGGGGGGGACAAAACAGAGCGTTAGGGGGGGGGTCAGAGTAAGAGCAGGTATGACCCAGCACGGCCATTATTATCAGTGTGCCGGCCCTTAGTGCCACATTTACCTGACTGCCAGGCAGGAGATGACTTCGTTCCCACACGGCTGGGTGACGAGGGGCAGGAAGCGCAGGCCGTCCCACTTAGTGAGGTAGCAGGGGGGGGGGCGGCGTTCCCTCTTATAGGGGATCTGAACAGTGTAGAGACAGAGGGCGTCCTGCTGGTCCGGCACCTTCCCGAATCTGAAACCCCAAATTGGCACATTCACCAATCTGCACCGTATACTGAGCGCCCCCTGCAGGGTGGGTATCTGTACAGTAGGTATAGGCTGGGCGCCCCCTGCAGGGTGGGTATCTGTACAGTGAGTGACAGTATAGGCTGAGCGCCCCCTGCAGGGTGGGTATCGGTACAGTGAGTGACAGTATAGGCTGAGCGCCCCCTGCATGGTGGGTATCGGTACAGTGAGTGACAGTATAGGCTGAGTGCCCCCTGCAGGGTGGGTATCGGTACAGTAAGTATAGGCTGAGTGCCCCCTGCAGGGTGGGTATCGGTACAGTAAGTATAGGCTGGGTACCCCCTGCAGGGTGGGTATCAGTACAGTAAGTATAGGCTGGGCACCCCCTGCAGGGTGGGTATCGGTACAGTAAGTATAGGCTGGGCACCCCCTGCAGGGTGGGTATCGGTACAGTAAGTATAGGCTGGGCGACCCCTGCAGGGTGGGTATCGGTACAGTAAGTATAGGCTGGGCACCCCCTGCAGGGTGGGTATCTGTACAGTAAGTATAGGCTGGGCACCCCCTGCAGGGTGGGTATCGGTACAGTGAGTGACAGTATAGGCTGAGTGCCCCCTGCAGGGTGGGTATCTGTACAGTAAGTATAGGCTGGGCACCCCCTGCAGGGTGGGTATCTGTACAGTAAGTATAGGCTGGGCACCCCCTGCAGGGTGGGTATCGGTACAGTGAGTGACAGTATAGGCTGAGCGCCCCCTGCAGGGTGGGTATCGGTACAGTGAGTGACAGTATAGGCTGAGCGCCCCCTGCAGGGTGGGTATCGGTACAGTGAGTGACAGTATAGGCTGAGTGCCCCCTGCAGGGTGGGTATCTGTACAGTAAGTATAGGCTGGGCACCCCCTGCAGGGTGGGTATCTGTACAGTAAGTATAGGCTGGGCACCCCCTGCAGGGTGGGTATCTGTACAGTAAGTATAGGCTGGGCACCCCCTGCAGGGTGGGTATCTGTACAGTAAAGGTGGCCATACACGCACCGATATTATCGTACGAAACCTCGTTTCGTACGATAATCGGTGCGTGTATGGCATGTCGGCGAGTCGACCGATATCGCAGGAAGCTGCCGATATCGGACGACTCGCCGATCGGACAAGTTTGAAAATTTTGATCGGGCGCCATAGAAGGCGCCTGACCAAAATTCTCCCTTCAGAGCTGAATCGGCAGAAGGAGGTAGAAATCCTATTGTTTCTACCTCCTTACCTGCCGATTCAGCCCTGAATGGTGTGTGGCGGATCTTACGATGTTTCGTGCGACCGATGGTCGTACGAAACATCGTCGGATCGCCACGTGTATGGCCAGCTTAAGTATAGGCTGGGCACCCCCTGCAGGGTGGGTATCTGTACAGTAAGTATAGGCTGGGCACCCCCTGCAGGGTGGGTATCTGTACAGTAAGTATAGGCTGGGCACCCCCTGCAGGGTGGGTATCGGTACAGTAAGTGACAGTAAGTATAGGCCGGGCATCCCCTGCAGGGTGGGTATCAGTACAGTAGGTGACAGTAATTATAGGGCACTTACCTGCAGGCTCGGTATCTGTACATTTTATCAGGGATACTGGGTAGGTTCTCGTTCCAGTGCAGCTCCATGAGCAGCTGATCTGCCTCCCACACACAGCAGCGGAAATCCTGCCCCACACTCACCATCTGTATGGGGCAGAAACTGGGTAACATCTTGTAGCTCCTACAGGCTGGCACCCATACCTGGGCACAGGCTGGCGCCGATACAGATATACTAATACCTGGGCACAGGCTGGCACAGATACAGATATACTAATACCTGGGCACAGGCTGGCACAGATACCAGGGCACAGGCTGGCACCTTACCTTGTTCCCAGGGCTGGATGCAATATCCTCTATTTCACCATTGTGAGCTTTGAAGTCCAGAAGCTTCTTCATCCCGGGGAACTGGGAAAGGAAAGAGCCGGATCAGAACTGGGAGAGGGATGGATCAGAGCAGCCACTTCCCTCCTACCCTCTGCTTGCACAGTGCGCACTCACACTCCAGCACTCAAAATGGAAACAGCTATTGGTACTGCTGTCTGGTTGTTAGGGTCTGTCCCTAGCAACCGGTGGATGGGAGAGAAGTGGGGGTGCAGTGAAGGAGTATCCCTGGGATGGCAGTGACCGGAGAGCTCCAAGGGGGGCTGAGCACAGCATTGATATGGGGGTGTAGGGTTACTGCAGCAGCCCGGGGGCCGGGCAAGGGGAGTTCCCCCCCATACTTACCTCCCACACACGCAGGTACCCGTCCACTCCCCCCGTGAGCAGCTTGGTACAGTCCGGGTTGAAGCAGACGGCTTTCTGTAGGGTGTCGGCGCTGGTGTCAGTCTGTACCGTGTGGAGAAGCTCAATGGAGACTTCGGGGGTCTCATCTTTGGTGCCCCGAATGCCCCCATCAATGCTGGCTCTAGAGGATTTCCTGTTTCTGGATGTTCTGTCATTGGTTTCTGGGCAGAAAGGAAACAAACATTTGCCAACATGTAAATAAATGGATATTTACCCCCCGGGGGGCAGATTCTCCCTACAGTTTAGCTCTATATAAATGTGCCTGTAATGGATATTTACCCCGGGGGGCAGATTCTCCCTACAGTTTAGCTCTATATAAATGTGCCTGTAATGGATATTTACCCTGGGGGGGCAGATTCTCCCTACAGTTTAGCTCTATATAAATGTGCCTGTGAATGGATATTTACCCCGGGGGGGCAGATTCTGCCTACAGTTTAGCTCTATATAAATGTGCCTGTAATGGATATTTACCCCGGGGGGGCAGATTCTCCCTACAGTTTAGCTCTATATAAAGTGCTCTGTAATGGATATTTACCCCGGGGGCAGATTCTGCCTACAGTTAGCTCTATATAAATGTGCCTGTAATGGATATTTACCCCCGGGGGGGGCAGATTCTCCTACAGTTTAGCTCTATATAAATGTGCCTGTAAGGATATTTTACCCCCGGGGGGCAGATCCTCCTACAGTTTAGCTCTATATAAATGTGCCTGTAATGGATATTTATATGGTACAGAAGCAGGGTTCGAGGGCAGAAGCGGGGCGCCATATCCTGGGGCTGCCTATAAAGAGCAGGAGAAGGCCACCAACCATCTGCCCTTCCTCCCCCCACAGCATTTCCTGCAACTGGAGCAGATTTCTGGGCGGCTGAGCGCGTCCCTCCTGCACTCCCACGACACCGAGAGCAGAGCCACCATGAACATGGCGCTGGCGGGGGACGTGATCGCTGCGGGGCAGGACTCCAACTGCCACATTCTGCGCTACCGGGTCCTTTCCCAGGAGGAGAGAGCGGACATGAAGAAACAGGAAAAGGCTGGTGAGGGGCACATTTATATAGAGCTAAACTGTAGGGAGAATCTGCCCCCCCGGGGTAAATATCCATTACAGGCACATTTATATAGAGCTAAACTGTAGGGAGAATCTGCCCCCC
>NC_030681.2:161585084-161590073 GCF_000004195.4 Xenopus tropicalis
AGTTATATCTGTGCCCTATAGTTATATCTGTGCCCTATAGTTATATCTGTGCCCTACAGTTATATCTGTGCCCTACAGTTATATCTGTGCCCTATAGTTATATCTGTGCCCTACAGTTATATCTGTGCCCTATAGTTATATCTGTGCCCTATAGTTATATCTATCTGTGCCCTACAGTTATATCTGTGCCCTACAGTTATATCTGTGCCCTATAGTTATATCTGTGCCCTACAGTTATATCTATCTGTGCCCTACAGTTATATCTATCTGTGCCCTACAGTTATATCTGTGCCCCAGCTGCTTGTGGGAGCTGCCATACTGACCGCACTCCTCCATAGGCTGTAATGTGCCGTGTCAGTCCTCTCAATAAGCCGATTCCCGCGAAGTAATAATGAATTCCCGTATACTGGCCGCTAACACATATAGGTACCCCCGGGGCCCGTATACTGGCCGCTAACAGCTGTAGGTACCCCCGGGGCCCGTATACTGGCCGCTAACAGCTATAGGTACCCCCGGGGCCCGTATACTGGCCGCTAACAGCTATAGGTACCCCCGGGGCCCGTATACTGGCCGCTAACACATATAGGTACCCCCAGGGCCCGTATACTGGCCGCTGACAGATATAGGTACCCCCGGGGCCCGTATACTGGCCGCTGACAGCTATAGGTACCCCCGGGGCCCGTATACTGGCCGCTGACAGCTATAGGTACCCCCGGGGCCCGTATACTGGCCGCTAACAGCTATAGGTACCCCCGGGGCCCGTATACTGGCCGCTAACACATATAGGTACCCCCGGGGCCCGTATACTGGCCGCTAACACACATAGGTACCCCCGGGGCCCGTATACTGGCCGCTAACACACATAGGTACCCCCGGGGCCCGTATACTGGCCGCTAACAGCTGTAGGTACCCCCGGGGCCCGTATACTGGCCGCTAACAGCTGTAGGTACCCCCGGGGCCCGTATACTGGCCGCTAACAGCTATAGGTACCCCCGGGGCCCGTATACTGGCCGCTAACACATATAGGTACCCCCGGGGCCCGTATACTGGTCGCTGACAGCTATAGGTACCCCCGGGGCCCGTATACTGGCCGCTGACAGATATAGGTACCCCCGGGGCCCGTATACTGGCCGCTAACAGATATAGGTACCCCCGGGGCCCGTATACTGGCCGCTAACAGCTGTAGGTACCCCCGGGGCCCGTATACTGGCCGCTAACAGATATAGGTACCCCCGGGGCCCGTATACTGGCCGCTAACAGCTGTAGGTACCCCCGGGGCCCGTATACTGGCCGCTAACAGCTATAGGTACCCCCGGGGCCCGTATACTGGCCGCTAACAGCTATAGGTACCCCCGGGGCCCGTATACTGGCCGCTAACACATATAGGTACCCTGTGGGGCTCTGGGGTCTGTATAATGGCCACTAACAGATATAGGCACCCCGGGGGCTCTGGGGCCCAAATAATGGCCGCTAACACATATAGGCACCCTGTGGGGCTCTGGGGTCTGTATAATGGCCACTAACAGATATAGGCACCCCGGGGGCTCTGGGGCCCAAATAATGGCCACTAACAGATATAGGCACCCTGGAGGGCTCTGGGGTCTGTATAATGGCCACTAACAGATATAGGTACCCCGGGGGGCTCTGGGACCCGTATACTGGCCGCTAACAGATATAGTTACCCCGGGGGGCTCTGGGGCCCGAATAATGGCCACTAACAGATATAGGCACCCCGGAGGGCTCTGGGGCCCGTATACTGGCCACTAACAGATATAGGCACCCCGGAGGGCTCTGGGGCCGGTTTAATGGCCACTAACAGATATAGGCACCCCGGAGGGCTCTGGGGACGGTTTAATGGCCACTAACAGATATAGGCACCCCGGAGGGCTCTGGGGCCGGTTTAATGGCCACTAACAGATATAGGCACCCCGGAGGGCTCTGGGGCCGATTTAATGGCCACTAACAGATATAGGCACCCCGGAGGGCTCTGGGGCCGATTTAATGGCCACTAACAGATATAGGCACCCCGGAGGGCTCTGGGGCCCGTATACTGGCCACTAACAGATATAGGCACCCCGGAGGGCTCTGGGGCCGGTTTAATGGCCACTAACAGATATAGGCAACCCGGAGGGCTCTGGGGCCCGTATACTGGCCACTAACAGATATAGGCACCCCGGAGGGCTCTGGGGCCGGTTTAATGGCCACTAACAGATATAGGTACCCCGCAGGGGTAAGACCAATTGTAAAGTGGCTATTAACCAGCTATTGTATAACATACTAGAGGTTAACTTAGAGGTGAACTACCCCTTTAATGCAGGTCTCTTTGGGTAGATGTGCCAAGAACACCTAGGGCAAATAAACCATGTGGCTCCGCGGCTTTCATCTGCCCAAAATGATCTTTTTACTCCCTTCACCTTCTGCCCGTTGCCCCGCCCCCGAGGTTCTACTGCTGCTGGGGGCCAGAGAGCATTGCACTAATCAGAATAAAGCTCAGGGGTGGGGCAGCAGTGGGGGGCTAAGCTGGGGCCCACCAGGCAAAGTTTGCCCCTCGGTCTATAAGCCTTTAGTTATGGTGCCCATGTCATTCAGAAAGGCCTTGGTTGCCAATGGGGTATTGGTATTGGCTGGACGGCATAGCATAGCCATAGCAGCCTTCTCAGCAGTTGGCTGGGTTCTATTCCCGGCAGGTAAGTGGGCGGGGCACAAGTGTGATTGCCCCTATGCCCGAGTGATAATCTTACACAATTTGCAATTGGTCTTCATTTTTTATTTGTGGTATATTAATTATTTCACTTTTTATTCAGCACTTCTCCAGTTTGGAATGTCAGCAGCTATCTGGTTGCTAGGAACCAAATTACCTTAGTAACCAGGGAGTGGTTTGAATGAAAGAATGATATATGAATAGGGGAGGGGCTGAATAGAAAAAGAAATAACAATAACAATAAAACTGGAGCCTCACAGAGAACTGATTTTTTGGCTGCCGGGGTCAGTGACCCCCATTTGAAAGCTGCAAAGAGTCAGAAGAAGGTAAACAATTCAAAAACTATGGTAAACAAATAATGAAGACCACTGGCGCAGAGCGTGCAGGTTGCCATGGGTACTACTGTGGAGAAAGGCTGAATTGTGGGTAAAACATGGCACCTTACAGTAGAAACATGGACCCCTCTAGCACTGCCCAGCTGCCTGCCCTGTGGTGCCCACCCCCACCTATTGCTCTCAGCTGATAGGTAACGGCGTGCCGCACAAAGATGGCAGCCGCAATGATCACATGACCCTTCCCGAGAAAGAAAGCAGCGAGCAGACAGGAGTTCATGAGATGTCTCTTTACTGTCGTTAGCACTTTGGAAGCGGCCGCCGTACGATTGGTCGGGAAGGAAGCGCAGAGCAGCGTTACATTCTCAGAAGCGAGTGCGTTAATGCGACCGGCGGGGGAATAACGGTAAATACGCGGCGGGACATTCCGCTTCCGTGTATAAAATCGGCTGAAATGATTGGTGCGCGGAGGAGAGAAGGACATTTATATATATATATATATACGTATGTACAAATACCGATAAGTGGCGCTCATTTGGCAAATCTGTAGTTACAATCAGCCCCTGTTTAACCCTTTGCTCACAGAGCTGCTTAGCGTTTGGCCCTAAAGACGCAGGGACAGAGATCAAGGGCCGCCTCTGCCACCTGCAGTAACGCGGGGGTTGGGTCAGGTGACGAGGAGGAGCTGCGAAGGCGCTGTGGGCGTGGCCGTTACACATGGCTGGCACAAGCCAATAAGACTACAAAGGCATACATTCCCATGTGCAAAATGGCGCGGGCCCACGCCAGCCACGTGTACGTCCCACTCGCCCACTTGGAAGCGGTGCGGCCTGCAGCAGCTTCACATCCAACGTCAGCTGGAATTTGGTCACGGAATTGTAGCCGGCCCCCCACAGCCTATTGGCTACTGTCAGTTTCACCCCAAAAGGTGCCCCTTGAAATGCACGGATGTCTAATGAATACGGGGGGGCTGATACATTGGAGGGGGGGTAGATTAGCAAGAGATTTCCGACACATTGCTGCCTCCATTCTGTGCAAATGGCTCGGGGTATAAGTGCAAGCGCAGAGGAACGCGGAGCGTGGAGGCCAGGCGCTCCCTAAAATACTGCAGCAAAAACAGGCACTGAGGGCCGTGCTGGGGCCCCTCCCACTGACCTAACAGCCCCGCCCCCCCATTGGGTCAGACATATTTCATTAGAGGGACAGAATGGTTCCCCAGTGCTGGTATCTTGTGCCCCGTGGCATTCTGCCCGCTCACAAATCATCATCCCCGATGCCCTCGAAGGCGTAGTTGCCATGGAAGTCGTCGGCGCTCATGTCGCCGGTGGAGCTGGAAGTGCTGATCCCCCGAAGGCTGACGGAGCTGAGCTTACTCTGTGCAGGGGGGGGGAGAGGGGCAGAAATCAGTATCAGACCAATAGAAGGGGCAAAACATAGGGGCATTAATGCACCGTCACTCACCGACAACTTGACTATGGGCTCTCGGCTGGAGTCCGGCGAATCCTGTGGGGAGAGGAGGAGAAATGAGAGGTGTGCCAAGTGACTGCTTCCTTTCTGCCACTAACAGCAGCACTGTCTTGCTTTATGGCAGGGATTCAGGGTTAGAGTCCCATGGGGGCCCGCAGGGGGAGATGAGAGAGCTGGGAGCTGTAGGAACCAACACAGCAGCACCCCAGTAATATTTGTAATTATAATGGGACCCGAAAAGAACGATTCGCTTGCTCACCAGCAGGGGCGGAGACTTCACAGCTTGCTGACTGTCTGAGCGGCGCAGGTAGGACTGTCGCTTCCGCAGCATCTGCAGCACAATACATCTCTGGTAAGGGCAAGGGCTGCATGGTATGGTACCAGGGCACACAAATCCATTCCCCAGGGTGCCCCGGCACAGAGAGCGGTGCCCCATTCCCCAGGGTGCCGCGGCCCAGAGAGCGGTGCCCCATTCCCCAGGGTGCCCCG
>NC_030681.2:161590269-161598689 GCF_000004195.4 Xenopus tropicalis
CCCAAAAGTTGCCTCCTTGAAATGCACGGATGTCTAATGAAATACCGGGAGGGGCTGATATCATTGGAGGGGGGTGATTTAGCAACAGATTCCGACACATTGCTGCCTCCATTCTGTGCAAATGGCTCGGGGTATAAGTGCAAGCGCAGAGGAACGCGGAGCGTGGAGGCCAGGCGCTCCCTAAAATACTGCAGCAAAAACAGGCACTGAGGGCCGTGCTGGGGCCCCTCCCACTGACCTAACAGCCCCGCCCCCCCATTGGGTCAGACATATTTCATTAGAGGGACAGAATGGTTCCCCAGTGCTGGTATCTTGTGCCCCGTGGCATTCTGCCCGCTCACAAATCATCATCCCCGATGCCCTCGAAGGCGTAGTTGCCATGGAAGTCGTCGGCGCTCATGTCGCCGGTGGAGCTGGAAGTGCTGATCCCCCGAAGGCTGACGGAGCTGAGCTTACTCTGTGCAGGGGGGGGGAGAGGGGCAGAAATCAGTATCAGACCAATAGAAGGGGCAAAACATAGGGGCATTTAATGCACCGTCACTCACCGACAACTTGACTATGGGCTCTCGGCTGGAGTCCGGCGAATCCTGTGGGGAGAGGAGGAGAAATGAGAGGTGTGCCAAGTGACTGCTTCCTTTCTGCCACTAACAGCAGCACTGTCTTGCTTTATGGCAGGGATTCAGGGTTAGAGTCCCATGGGGGCCCGCAGGGGGAGATGAGAGAGCTGGGAGCTGTAGGAACCAACACAGCAGCACCCCAGTAATATTTGTAATTATAATGGGACCCGAAAAGAACGATTCGCTTGCTCACCAGCAGGGGCGGAGACTTCACAGCTTGCTGACTGTCTGAGCGGCGCAGGTAGGACTGTCGCTTCCGCAGCATCTGCAGCACAATACATCTCTGGTAAGGGCAAGGGCTGCATGGTATGGTACCAGGGCACACAAATCCATTCCCCAGGGTGCCCCGGCACAGAGAGCGGTGCCCCATTCCCCAGGGTGCCGCGGCCCAGAGAGCGGTGCCCCATTCCCCAGGGTGCCCCGGCCCAGAGAGCGGTGCCCCATTCCCCAGGGTGCCCCGGCCCAGAGAGAGGTGCCCCATTCCCCAGGGTGCCCCGGCCCAGAGAGAGGTGCCCCATTCCCCAGGGTGCCCCGGCCCAGAGAGCGGTGCCCCATTCCCCAGGGTGCCCCGGCCCAGAGAGAGGTGCCCCATTCCCCAGGGTGCCCCGGCCCAGAGAGCGGTGCCCCATTCCCCAGGGTGCCCCGGCCCAGAGAGCGGTGCCCCATTCCCCAGGGTGCCCCGGCCCAGAGAGCGGTGCCCATTCCCCAGGGTGCCCCGGCCCAGAGAGAGCGGTGCCCCATTCCCCAGGGTGCCCCGGCCCAGAGAGAGGTGCCCCATTCCCCAGGGTGCCCCGGCCCAGAGAGCAGTGCCCCATTCCCCAGGGTGCCCCGGCCCAGAGAGCGGTGCCCCATTCCCCAGGGTGCCCTGGCACAGAGAGAGCGGTGCCCCATTCCCCAGGGTGCCCCGGCACAGAGAGAGCGGTGCCCCATTCCCCAGGGTGCCCCGGCCCAGAGAGCGGTGCCCCATTCCCCAGGGTGCCCCGGCCCAGAGAGCCCTCCCTGCCCCTCAGAATCACTGGGCACAAAAGAATAGGAAACCTTTACCTTTTTAATGCTCCCCCCAGATTTCTTGACCATCAGTTCATCCACCATGGACTGGAGGCAGATACTCATCATTATGGCCTGAAAGGAGAGAAGCCGAATCATAATCCAAGGCAGCGCACACTTGCCCTGCCCCCAGAGTGAACCAATAATGCAATCCGTTTAGGCTAGAGCAGTTAGATTCTTATTATCAGGGGGAGTATGGGGATGGGTAAGACTCTCCCCCCCCACCTACTATTGGCCACCAAGGAAGCACCAGCCATGTGGCCTGTCAGGCTGCACTCATGGAAGCTTTGGGCCAATGAAGGGCACCTACCCGGGGCAGGAAGGCTCACCTGGGGGCTGGAGATAGTGATCCACTGCAGGCGGTCCTTGCTCATCAGGTACTCGAAGGCAAGTTCCAAACGAACATCAGTCTTGTTGGGACTCCCACTCCCATTGCTGAAAGGCATCTAATCCAATAGGAAATATATTAATTTGCCATTATTTCCTGCCCCAGTACAACACACTAATACCCCCATAGCCCCAGGGAAGGCCGGGCACTCACGGAGGAAGTCACTCGCCAGCATCGCATCCGCGTCACTTTGAAGCTTCCCTCTTTCATCTGCTCATTGGGCAACTTCACCTGGAAATTCAGCTCATTGTTGCCGGCGCTGACAATCACATGGCAACCCTTCTCTGGGAAATCAGTGATGCACGGCTCGAACTTGATGTATCCGTAATACTTCAGGGTCTGCGCCAGCTGGATAAACTGTGTAACATAATATATATGGTTACCAACCCGGGAGCGTGTGTGTGTGAGACAGACAGACACACACACACGCAGCCCCGGCGAGAGAGACAGACACACACACACACAGCCCCGGCGAGAGAGACAGACACACACACACGCAGCCCCGGCGAGAGAGAGACACACACACAGCCCCGGCGAGAGAGACAGAGACACACACACACACACAGCCCCGGCGAGAGACACACACACACACAGCCCCGGCGAGAGACACACACACACAGCCCCGGCGAGAGAGACACACACACCAGCCCCGGCGAGAGACACACACACACACACACACACACAGCCCCGGCGAGAGACACACACACACAGCCCCGGCGAGAGAGACACACACACACAGCCCCGGCGAGAGAGACACACACACACAGCCCCGGCGAGAGAGACACACACACACAGCCCCCGGCGAGAGACACACACACACACACACACACACACACAACACACACACAACAGCCCGGCGAGAGACAACACACACACAGCCCCGGCGAGAGAGACACGCACACACAGCCCCGGCGAGAGACACACACACACACACCCCGGCAAGAGAGACAGACACACACACACACAGCCCCGGCGAGAGACACACACACACACACACACAGCCCGGCGAGAGAGACAGACACACACACACAGCCCCGGCGAGAGAGACACACACACAGCCCCGGCGAGAGAGAGACACACACACACAACACACACACACACAGCCCCGGCGAGAGACACACACACACACACACAGCCCGCGAGAGAGACACACACACACAGCCCCGGCGAGAGAGACGCACGCACGCAGCCCCGGCGAGAGAGACGCACGCACGCAGCCCCGGCGAGAGAGACGCACGCACGCAGCCCCGGCGAGACACACGCACACACACACACAGCCCCGTCGAGACAGACAGACAGACAGACAGACAGACAGACAGACACACACACAGCCCCGGCGAGAGAGACACACCCAGCCCCAGCGAGACAGACAGACACACACACACACACACACAGCCCCGGCGAGAGAGACACACACACAACAGCCCCGGCGAGAGAGACACACAGACAGACAGACACACACAGCCCCGGCGAGAGAGACAGACACACACAGCCCCGGCGAGACAGACAGACACACACACAGCCCCGGCGAGAGAGACAGACAGAGACACACAGCCCCGGCGAGAGAGACACACACAGCCCCAGCGAGAGAGACAGACAGACACACACACACAGCCCCGGCAAGAGAGACAGACAGACACACACACCCCCGGCGAGAGAGACAGACAGACACACACACAGCCCCGGCGGAGAGACACACAGCCCCAGCGAGAGAGAACAGACAGACACACACACACACAGCCCCGGCGAGAGAGACAGACACACACAGCCCCAGCGAGAGAGACAGACAGACAGACACACACACACACACACACACAGCCCCAGTGAGAGAGACACACACAGCCCCGGCGAGAGAGACACACACAGCCCCAGCGAGAGAGACAGACAGACAGACACACACACAGCCCCGGCGAGAGAGACAGACACACACAGCCCAGCGAGAGAGACAGACAGACAGACAGACACACACACACACACACACAGCCCCAGCGAGAGAGACACACACAGCCCAGTGAGAGAGACAGACAGACACACACACACAGCCCCGGCGAGAGAACACACACACACAAGCCCGGCGAGAGAGACACACACACAGCCCCGGCGAGAGAGACACACACACAGCCCCGGCGAGAGAGACACACACACAGCCCCGGCGAGAGAGACACACACACAGCCCCGGCGAGAGAGACACACACACAGCCCCGGCGAGAGAGAACAACACAGCACAGCACAGCCCGGCGAGAAGAGACACACACACAGCCCCGGCGAGAGAGACACACACACAAGCCCCGGCGAGAGAGACACACACACAGCCCCGGCGAGAGAGACACACACACAGCCCCGGACAGGGGACAACAGACTAAACCATCACCTCTTTCTTGGAAACCTTCTCTTGCAGAGACTTGAGCTGTCGGTGTTGCTCCTTGGTTACCAGCACCCAACCGCGCTCCACATCGGACACTGCCTGCAAGTCAATGGGAGATTCAATATATTTACATGGGCAGTACTGTGGGGCCTGTGTGTGTGTGTGTGTGTGTGTGGGGGCTGTGTGTGTGTGTGGGCTGGGTGTGTTGTGTGGGGCGTGTGTGTGTGTGTGTGTGTGTGTGTTGTGTGTGTGTGTGTGTGTGTGTGTGTGTTGTGTGTGGTGTGTGCGTGCGTGCGTGCGTGTGGGGTGGGCCTGGGTGTGTGTGGGTGGGGCCTGGGTGTGTGTGTGTGGGTGGGCCTGGGTGTTGTGTGTGGGTGGGGCCTGGGTGTGTGTGTGTGGGTGGGGCCTGGGTGTGTGGGTGGGGCCTGGGTGTGGGTGTGTGTGTGTGGGTGTGTGTGTGTGTGGGGGGGCCTGGGTGTGTGTGGGGTGTGTGTGTGGGGGTGTGTGTGTGGGGCCTGGGTGTGTGGTGTGTGTGGGTGGGGCCTGGGTGTGTGTGGGCCCTGGGTGTGTGGGTGGGGCCTGTGTGTGGGTGTGTGTGTGTGGTGTTGTGTGTGTGTGGGGGGGCCTGGGGGTGTGTGGGGGGGGCCTGGGGTGTGTGGGGGGGGCCTGGGTGTGTGTGGGGGGCTGGGTGTGTGTGGGGGGGGCCTGGGTGTGTGTGGGGGGGGCCTGGGTGTGTGTGGGGGGGCCTGGGTGTGTGTGGGGGGGGCCTGGGTGTGTGTGGTGTGTGTGTGTGGGGGGGCCTGGGTGTGTGTGTGGGGGGGCTGGGTGTGTGTGTGGGGGCCTGGGTGTGTGTGTGTGTGGGGGGGGGGCTGGGTGTGTGTGTGTGTTGTGTGTGGGGGGGGGGGCCTGGGTGGTGTGTGTGTGGTGGGGGGGGGCTGGGTGTTGGTGTTGCCTTTGTGTGTGTGTGTGTGTGGGGCCTGGTTGTGTGTGTTGTGTGTGTGTGCCTGGTGGTGTGTGTTGTGTGTGTGTCTGGGTGTGTGTGTGTGTGTGTGTTGGGGCTGGGTGTGTTGTGTTGTGTGTGTGTGTGTGTGTGTGTGCTGTGTGGCCTGGGTGTGTGTTGTGTGTGTGTGTGTGTGTGTGTGTGTGTTGTGGGGGGGGGGGCCTGGTGTGGGTGTGTGTGTGTGTGGTGTGTGTGTGTGTGTGTGTGTGTGTGTGTGTGTGTGTGGCGCTGGGTGTGTGTGTGTGTGGTTGTTTGTGGGCCTGGGTGTGTGTGTTTGTTGTGGTGTGTTGTGTGTGTGTGGGGCCTGGGTGTGTGTGTGTGTGTGTGGTTGTGTGTGCTGGTGTGTGTGTGTGTGTGGGGCCTGGTGTTGTGTGTGTGTGTGCTGTGGGGCCTGCGTGTGTGTGTGTGTGTGTGTGTGTGTGGGCCGGGTGTGTGTGTGTGTGTGTGGCGTGTGTGTGTGTGTTGGTGTGTGTGTGTGTGGGGCCTGGGGTGTGTGTGTGTGTGTGTGTGGGCTGCGGTGTGGTGGTGTGTTGTTGTTGTGGGCTGGTGTGTGTGTGCTGTGTGTGTGGGGCCTGTGTGTGTGTGTGTGGTGTGTGTGTGTGTGTGGGGCCTGGGTGTGTGTGTGTGGGGGGGGGGGGGCTGGGGGTGTGTGTGTGTGTGTGTGTGTGTGGTGTGGGGCTGGGTGTGTGTGGTGTGTGTGTGTGGGGCCTGGGGGTGTGGTGTGGAGTGGGCTGTGGTGTTTTGTGTGTGGTGGCCTGGGGGTGGTGTGTGGTTGGGTGGTGGTGGGGCCTGTGTGTGTTGTGTCTTGTGTTTGGGTGTGTGTGGGCCTGTGTTGTGGGGCTGCTTGTGTGGGTGTGTTGGGCCTGTGTGTGGGGCCTTGTTGTGTTGTGGTGTGTGGGGCTGGGGTGTGTGGTGTGTGTGTTGGGCCTGGGTGTGTGTGTGTTGTGTGGGGCCTGGTGTGTGTGTGTGTGTGTGTGTGTGTGGGGCCTGTGTGGTGTGTTGTGTGTGGGGCCTGTGTGTGTGTGTGTGTGTGGTGTGTGGGGCTGTGGGTGTGTGTGTGTGTGTGTGGGGCCTGGGCTGTGTGTGTGTGTGTGTGGGGCCTGGGATGTGTGTGTGTGTGTGTGTGTTGTGTGTGTGTGTGTGTGTGTGTGTGTGTGTGTGGGCCTGGGTGTGTGGTGTGTGGTGTGTGTGTGTGCGTGTGTGTGTGTGTGTGTGTGTGGGGCCTGGGTGTGTGTGTGTGTTGGGTTGTGTGCTGTGTGGGGCCTGGGGTGTGTGTGTTTTGTTGTGTGTGTTGTGTGTGTTGTGGGGCCTGGGTGTGTGTGTGTGTGTGTGTGTGTGTGTGTGGGGCCTGGGTGTGTGTGTGTGTGTGTGTGTGTGTGGTGTGTGTGTGGGCCTGGGTGGTGTGTGGTTGTGTGTGTGGGGTGTGGTGTGTGGTGTGTGGTGGCTGGGGTGTATCAAATAAACTACAGCCGATTAAACTATAAGGTTGAATGCCACTGACGTGATGGATGGGGTAACAATGAGGGTGCCACGTATGAGGGGGGGATGGTGTTGTGACGAAAGAGGCGCAGAGACGCCTGCAACTAAACTGGGTTAGGGAAGTAAGAGTTAAACTTATGAGGTAGGACTGTCGATGGTTGGGGTTATTTTCTTGGATAAAGACGGCGCTTGCTGAGGGACACCGATTACTCGTGTACAAGTACTTTAGATGGGGCCCCATTTATAGGCAGTTGGGGATGCTTCTTTTTTTCCCATAAAAAACAAATCAGCGCACCAGAGCGTCACCCCTTTAGATTAGAGGAACGGAGGCTTCCATTTTGAAGCAGCGGTAGGTGGGTTTTCACGGGTATGAGGGCAGTTGAGGTTGGGAATGCCCTTCCTAAGTGATGTCAGTGTACGGTAAATGGCAGAACTCTTGTTAATGCCTTTTGAGATGAGGGGTGGGCTGGATGGCGGAGTTTGTGTGTGTCTGTGAAACGAAAGGATAAGGGGGGCAAGAAATAGGTTGTTTTTGTCCCGCGCGCCTCGAAGGTGGTGGCTGGTGAGAATGGTTGTTTTGATGATCGTGAAATATTCTACAGTTAGTCATTACTGCAGTTTCGTATATATTATGTTATTGTATGTGAGCTGTATAGATTGGTTAGTATAGGTTGTTGCTGGTTTTACGTCGTGGCCGGACAGTGCTCGTGTTGAAACTTTGCATGTGACAGATATGCGTTCTTTTCAGACCGTGATGGTAACTAGGTGTTAGACGTACTGTTAGACTTAGTTGTGGTAACTATCGTCTTCTGCTGTTAGAATGTACTGTAGCATGATCACATTGAAACTCACCTCACTGCACTGCCCTCTATGGAATGACACAGATCATACCCAGGGAAAAATGCCAAAAATGCTGTTTCCTTGCCGTGTCGCCCTGCTCACAGCTCAGGGTTTAAGTGAAGACGTAAGAGTGCATGGTGCACTATCGATGCATCTGAAGGATGCCTCTCCACTGCCCACATTAGTTAAGAACTACCAATTAATATGACTACTGTGGGTAACAAATTTGTCTGTTATAATATAATTAGCAAGAATGCCTCAGCGAATTAAATTTAATATATATAAATTATGCATGGCTCTCTTGCAGCTAGTGGCATAGTCATCGTGTGTTAGTGTAGACTGATGAATACACTCCGATGGTATGAGCTACGTAAACACAAGACACACATTGTTAAATATATTTTTTTTTCCATCACTTATGGTACCTAACCCTTGAAAGCCCTTGTGAAGTGACCAACAATTGAAACCTACATGAACAAGTCAATCACTGTTTTTTACCTGCATAATATATACAGGGAACTTTTCACAGAAATAAAATGCAGGACGTATGTACATAGCTGCATGATTTTCAGCAGGCAGTGTCGAGTCGCTGCCGTGATTTCTTGGCGTTCTATGAGAGTTAGAGTGTTCTCCGTGGTGAGAGCAGTTTTTGCTGAAAGCCTTTGGAAGTCCTTTGTTTAGCTG
>NC_030681.2:161599689-161606529 GCF_000004195.4 Xenopus tropicalis
ACCCAGCCCCCCACACCAACACTCCACCCAGCCCCCCCCCCCCAACCTGCACCCAGCCCCCCCCAACCTACACCCCCACCTGCACCCAGCCCCCCAAACCTGCACCCAGCCCCCCCACCCTACACCCCAACCTGCACCAGCCCCCCCACCCTACACCCCCAACCTGCACCCAGCCCCCCCCACCCTACACCCCCAACCTGCACCCAGCCCCCCCCCAACCTGCACCCATGCCACCCCCCCCCCACCCTACACCCACAATCTGCACCCAGCCCCACCAACCTGCACCCAGCCCCCCCACCCTACACCCCCAACCTGCACCAAGCCCCCCCCACCCTACACCCACAATCTGCACCCAGCCGCCCCCCCAACCTGCACCCAGCCCCCCCCACCCTACACCCACAATGTGCACCCAGCCCCCCCAACCTGCCACCAGCCCCCCACCCTACACCCCCAACCTGCACCCATGCCCCCCACCCTACACCCACAATCTGCACCCAGCCCCCCCCACCCTACACCCACAATCTGCACCCAGCACCCCCACCCTACACCCACAACCTGCACCCAGGCGCCCCCCACCCTACACCCACAACCTGCACCCAGCCCCCTACACCCCATGGGGCACTTACCTCTTGCGGAGGATAATCTTGTATTCCCGGCTGCGCAGGCTGGTGAGGGACACGTAGGGCAACTCAAACTCTTGTAACTTCCTTACAACTAATAGAGAAACCAGAGACCAATGAGAGAGTATTAGTAAGGGCCGAGGGGCAGTTACTCACAGCCGTACAACCCACAGCCAGAGGGGCAGTTACTCACAGCCGTACAACCCACAGGCCGAGGGGCAGTTACTCACAGCCGTACAACCCACAGCCAGAGGGGCAGTTACTCACAGCCGTACAACCCACAGGCCGAGGGGCAGTTACTCACAGCCGTACAACACGCAGCCAGAGGGGCAGTTACTCACAGCCGTACAACACACAGCCAGAGGGGCAGTTACTCACAGCCGTACAACCCACAGGCCGAGGGGCAGTTACTCACAGCCGTACAACACGCAGCCAGAGGGCAGTTACTCACAGCCGTACAACACACAGCCAGATGGGGCAGTTACTCACAAGCCCGTACAACACGCAGCCAGAGGGGCAGTTACTCACAGCCGTACAACCCACAGGCCGAGGGGCAGTTCACGTAACACAGCCAGGCAGTATCACAGCCGTACAACACACAGCCAGAGGGGCAGTTCTCACAGCCGTACAACACACAGCCAGAGGGGCAGTACTCACAGCCGTACAACACACAGCCAGAGGGCAGTTCTCACAGCCGTACAACCCACAGCCAGAGGGGCAGTTACTCACAGCCGTACAACCCGCAGCCAGAGGGGGCAGTTACTCACAGCCGCTACAACCCGCAGCCAGAGGGGCAGTTACTCACAGCCGTACAACACACAGCCAGAGGGGCAGTTACTCACAGCCGTACAACACACAGCCAGAGGGGCAGTTACTCACAGCCGTACAACCCGCAGCCAGAGGGGCAGTTACTCACAGCCGTACAACCCGCAGCCAGAGGGGCAGTTACTCACATGTGTACACCCGCAGCCAGAGGGCAGTTACTCACAGCCATACAACCCGCAGCCAGAGGGGCAGTTACTCACAGCCGTACAACCCGCAGCCAGAGGGGCAGTTACTCACAGCCGTACAACACACAGCCAGAGGGGCAGTTACTCACAGCCGTACAACCCGCAGCCAGAGGGGCAGTTACTCACAGCCGTACAACCCACAGCCAGAGGGGGAGTTACTCACAGCCGTACAACCCGCAGCCAGAGGGGCAGTTACTCACAGCCGTACAACCCGCAGCCAGAGGGGCAGTTACTCACAGCCGTACAACACACAGCCAGAGGGGCAGTTACTCACAGCCGTACAACCCGCAGCCAGAGGGGCAGTTACTCACAGCCGTACAACCCACAGCCAGAGGGGCAGTTTACTCACAGCCGTACAACCCAACAAGGCCGAGGGGCAGTTACTCACAGCCGTACAACACACAGCCGAGGGGGCAGTTACTCACAGCCGTACAACCCGCAGCCAGAGGGGCAGTTACTCACAGCCGTACAACCCGCAGCCAGAGGGCAGTTACTCACAGCCGTACAACCCGCAGCCAGAGGGGCAGTTACTCACAGCCGTACAACCCGCAGCCAGAGGGGCAGTTACTCACAGCCGTACAACACACAGCCAGAGGGGCAGTTACTCACAGCCGTACAACACACAGCCAGAGGGCAGTTACTCACCCGTACAACCCGCAGCCAGAGGGGCAGTTACTCACAGCCGTACAACCCGCAGCCAGAGGGGCAGTTACTCACAGCCGTACACCCAAGCCGACGGGGCAGTTGACTCACAGCATAGCAACCCGCAGCCAGAGGCGTTGGACCTCTCATCAGCCGTTACAACTTCCGCGGCCAGAAGGGCCGCATTGTTACTCATTCAGGTCGCGTTGTACAACATCAGTCAGAGTCACGAGAGGGCAAGTTACTCTGTCACACTCAAGCCGTACAACGAAGACCCGGCCGATGCCCAGAGGGGCATGGGGTTTACTCCAGGCACGTGACGCCGCACTCATGCCAGCCTCCTCGGGGGTTACTTGGCTGTGAACTATGCCGTTCCCACTCCACCGGCCAGCCGTACGGCAGTCCTCGCAGGCGTAGTACACGACGGCGAGGAGTGAGTTACCACTAGCACGTAACAACTGCAGGCGCCCAGGCTGGGCGGTTATACTCGGCTGGCCATGGAGGGGTCACGCTTATGCTGGGTGTCCAGCACCAGCGGGGGTGCAAGTTTTTATACCAAGCCTCCGGTCTGAACAGGGACGCCAGAGTGACGGCAGTTACTGGTCATTGCCTCAACGCTCCCAGACCTAAAAGTCAGACGGATAGTTCACGTACAACGGCTTGCCAGGAGTGGAGTTGACTCACAGACCGTACCCCACAGGCCGAGGGGCAGTTAGTCACAGCCGTTAAACCCAAAAAGCAGCAGGGGCAGTTAAGCCTCCACAGCCAGAAGGACAAACCCAGCGCCACCGCAGCAGGGGCAGTTACTCACAGCCGTACAACCCGCAGCCAGAGGGCGAGTTACTCACAGCCGTACAACACACAGCCAGAGGGGCAGTTACTCACAGGAGAATGAGCCGTCACTTGTGTCCTTTATGAGGTAGAGGCTGAAATACCCAACCAGATCCTCTGGAAGATCCAGTTTGCTGGTCACAGCCTGGGACGGAGAAACAAAAGTGATTATAAGGGAAGAACCTTCTGTGGTACCGGCGCTGTAATGATCCATTTGGGTCACAGTACCTCCAGCACATCCTCTGTCTGGTCCGATGTAAGGATGCTCACTTTCACCTTCTGCCCATTGGAAAGGAACACCTCCAGCTGAACCTCCTCTGTGGGGATCTGCTGGGTCTCCTGGGGGTAAGGGGAATACAGGGCTTAGTCTGCCCCCCAGTACAACTGTCAGTGCCCAGTACCCTGGCTACACCCTGTTGGGATCTGCTGGGTCTCCTGGGGGTAAGGGAATACAGGGCTCAGTCTGCCCCCCAGACAACTGTCAGTGCCAGTACCCTGGCTACACCCTGTGGGGATCTGCTGGGTCTCCTGGGGGTATAGCGGGGAATACAGGGCTCAGTCTGCCCCCTGGTACAGCTGTTCAGTGCCCAGTACCCTGGCTACACCCTGTGGGGATCTGTGGGGTCTCCGGGGGTAAGGGGAATACAGGGCTCAGTGTTCTGCCCCCCAGTACAACTGTCAGTGCTCAGTACCCTGGCTACACCCTGTGGGATCTGCTGGGTCTCCTGGGGGTAAGGGAATACAGGGCTGAGTCTGCCCCCTGGTACAGCTGTCAGTGCCCAGTACACTGGCTACACCCTGTGGGGATCTGCTGGGTCTCCTGGGGGTAAGGGGAATACAGGGCTCAGTCTGCCCCCTGGGTACAGCTGTGCAGTGCCCAGTACCCTGGCTACACCCTGTGGGATCTGCTGGGTCTCCTGGGGGTAAGGGGAATCAGGGCTCAGTCTGCCCCCAGTACAACTGTCAGTGCTCAGTACCCTGGCTACACCCTGTGGGGATCTGCTGCGGTCTCCTGGGGCGGGTAAGGGGAATACAGGGCTCAGTCTGCCCCTGGTACAGCTGTCAGTGCCCAGTACCCTGGCTACACCCTGTGGGGATCTGCTGGGTCTCCTGGGGGTAAGGGGAATACAGGGCTCAGTCTGCCCCCTGGTACAGCTGTCAGTGCCAGTACCCTGGCTACACCCTGTGGGGATCTGCTGGGTCTCCTGGGGGTAAGGGAATTACAGGGCTCAGTCTGCCCCCCAGTACAACTGTCAGTGCCCAGTACCCTGGCTACACCCTGTGGGGATCTGCTGGGTCTCCTGGGGGTAAGGGGAATACAGGGCTCAGTCTGCCCCCTGGTACAGCTGTCAGTGCCCAGTACCCTGGCTACACCCTGTGGGGATCTGCTGGGTCTCCTGGGGGTAAGGGGAATACAGGGCTCAGTCTGCCCCCTGGTACAGCTGTCGATGCCCAGTACACTGGCTACACCATGTGGGGATCTGCTGGGTCTCCTGGGGTAAGGGAATACAGGGCTCAGTCTGCCCCTGGTACAGCTGTCAGTGCCCAGTACCCTGGCTCAAACACCCTGTGGGGATCTGCTGGGTCTCCTGGGGGGTAAGGGAATACAGGGCTTAGTCTTGTTCCCCCAGTACAACTGGTCAGTGCCCAGTTACAACACTCCTCGGCTACACCCTGGGGATCTGCTGGGTCTCCTGGGGGTAAGGGGAATACAGGGCTCAGTCTGCCCCCAGTACAACTGTCAGTGCCCAGTACCCTGGCCTACACCCTGTGGGGATCTGCTGGGTCTCCTGGGTAAGGGGAATACAGGGCTCAGTCTGCCCCTGAGTACAGCTGTCAGTGCCCAATACCCTGGCTACACCCTGTGGGGATCTGCTGGGTCTCCTGGGGGTAAGGGGAATACAGGGCTTAGTCTGCCCCCCAGTACAACTGTCAGTGCCCAGTACCCTGGCTACACCCTGTGGGGATCTGCTGGGTCTCCTGGGGGTAAGGGGAATACAGGGCTCAGTCTGCCCCCCAGTACAACTGTCAGTGCCCAGTACCCTGGCTACACCCTGTGGGGATCTGCTGGGTCTCCTGGGGGTAAGGGGAATACAGGGCTCAGTCTGCCCCCTGGTACAGCTGTCAGTGCCCAGTACACTGGCTACACCCTGTGGGGATCTGCTGGGTCTCCTGGGCACTGGGAATATTCAGAGCTTGGTAGTAGAATACTTTATTGCTCCTTGAGGCTACAGTTTTACTGTTACTTTATAAAACATTTTCTTTTCTATTCATGTCTCTCATTCAAACCACTCCCTGGTTGCTAAGCTAATTTGGACCCTAGCAACCAGCTGTTGCAACTCCAAACTGGAGAGCTGCTTAACAAATATTTGAAAAAAAAAACTACAAATAATAAAAAATGAAGACCAACTGCAAATTGTTAACTCAAATGCGTTACCCCCGCGGCGCGGCCGGGCGGCTCACCTGCTGGGAATGCCGCAAGAAGCTGTTGAATGATTCGCTGGCTCCTAACACTGGGTCCTGGCGCACTGCGGGCACAAGAGATCAGAGGAAATAAATGAACATGAATAAAGGGCAAGTAGCCCAAACGATAGTGCCGTAGGGGTGGACTAAATCCATGTCCCATAGCCCCTCCCCATCACCCTGTAGTGGGAGGGGCAGAGTGAGTGCAGCCCATATGGCCGTACCTACCTGCCTGCATGTACTTCTCCAGCTGCTCCCGTCTCTGCTCCACCTCTGCTGGCGTCAGGGTGAAAAGCTTTTTGGGAGGAAACGCAGGGACCACGTTGTTCCCATATTCTTTCTTCAGCTGCACAGAGTAAGTGATTGGGGTGGGGGTAAGTAGGGGTAAGTACAAACAACAAAGGGCCACAATCCACAGCTTAGTGGCTCTTAGCAGTGACACTTGTCTCTCATTCCCAGGCTGTCTCTCTCACTAACCCGGCACATTGTGTCTGTCTCCCATACCCACCCAGCACCCTCATTCTCTGCTTCTGCCCCATACCCACCCAGCACCCTCATTCCCTGCCTCTGTCTCCCATACCCACCCAGCACCCTCTTTCCCTGCTTCTGCCCCATACCCACCCAGCACCCTCATTCCCTGCCTCTGTCTCCCATACCCACCCAGCACCCTCATTCCCTGCCTGTCTCCCAAACCCACCCAGCACCCTCATTCCCTGCCTCTGCCCCATACCCACCCAGCACCCTCATTTCCTGTCTCTGTCTCCCATACCCACCCAGCACCCTCATTCCCTGCCTCTGTCTCCCATACCCACCCAGCACCCTCATTCCCTGCCTCTGTCTCCCATACCCACCCAGCACCCTCATTCTCTGCTTCTGCCCCATACCCACCCAGCACCCTCATTCCCTGCCTCTGTCTCCCATACCCACCCAGCACCCTCTTTCCCTGCTTCTGCCCCATACCCACCCAGCACCCTCATTCCCTGCTTCTGCCCCATACCCACCCAGCACCCTCATTCCCTGCCTCTGTCTCCCATACCCACCCAGCACCCTCATTCCCTGCCTGTCTCCCATAATCCACAACCCAATACCCTTCATTCCATTGCTACTGTCCCATACACTCTTAGCAACCTTATTTCCCTTGGATCTGTTATCCAATAACCCCCTTAAGAATTCTTCATTCCCTTGTAACTGATCACCCAAAACCCCACACCAAACCCCTCATTTCCCCTGACTTCTTGTATCACTAATACCTACCATAAAATACCTTTAATTTT
>NC_030681.2:161607719-161616702 GCF_000004195.4 Xenopus tropicalis
GCTCCTGCTATTCGGAGTACTTACTACCAGCACCCTCATTCCCTGCCTCTGCCCCATACCCACCCAGCACCCTCATTCCCTGCCTCTGTCTCCCATACCCACCCAGCACCCTCATTCCCTGCTTCTGTCTCCCATACCCACCCAGCACCCTCATTCCCTGCTTCTGCCCCATACCCACCCAGCACCCTCATTCCCTGTCTGTCTCCCATACCCACCCAGCACCCTCATTCCCTGCCTCTGCCCCATACCCACCCAGCACCCTCATTCCCTGTCTCTGTCTCCCATACCCACCCAGCACCCTCATTCCCTGCCTCTGTCTCCCAAACCCACCCAGCACCCTCATTCCCTGCCTCTGTCTCCCATACCCACCCAGCACCCTCATTCCCTGCTTCTGCCCCATACCGACCCAGCACCCTTATTCCCTGCCTCTGTCTCCCATACCCACCCGGCAACCCCATTCCCTGCCCCCTGGCCAATGGGTGCTAGTGTAACCCACCTGTTCATGGAGGCCCAGGAGTTGGCTGTAGCGCACGCGGCAGTGCAGGACCCCATTCACATGGATGTTATAGGCCTAGGATGGAGGATAAAGTACATTTGTATTTATCTTTACATGTACAGAGCAGTGCGATTATAATGTGCCCCTCCCAGTGCGGCCCCCACAGGCACAGAATAGAATCTCTCTTGTACACACTGGGGCCCCTCCTGTACCAACCCAATGAATGAGAATATAGAAGAATAACAGAATTCTGTGACAAGGAAGGAACTCACAGCGGCCACACAGGAGACAAAGAGCGGATATGCCCCCAGTCTGATGATAACTGCCCCAGATACACACACATGGGGCACAGGGTTCTGCCCTTCTGCCCATTCTGGAGACTCAGTTCTAACAATGCAAACACAGCCCCTCTGCACCCCCCATTATCAATATAACTATGGAGCCCCTGGCCTCTTCCCTTCGCTATGGAGCCCCTGGCCTCTTCCCTTCGCTATGGAGCCCCTGGCCTCTTCCCTTCGCTATGGAGCCCCTGGCCTCTTCCCTTCGCTATGGAGCCCCTGGCCTCTTCCCTTCGCTATGGAGCCCCTGGCCTCTTCCCTTCGCTATGGAGCCCCTGGCCTCTTCCCTTCGCTATGGAGCCCCTGGCCTCCTCCCTTCGCTATGGAGCCCCTGGCCTCCTCCCTTCGCTATGGAGCCCCTGGCCCATTCCCTTCGCTATGGAGCCTCTGGCCTCCTCCCTTCGCTATGGAGCCCCTGGCGTCCTCCCTTCGCTATGGAGCCCCTGGCCCATTCCCTTCGCTATGGAGCCTCTGGCCTCCTCCCTTCGCTATGGAGCCCCTGGCGTCCTCCCTTCGCTATGGAGCCCCTGGCGTCCTCCCTTCGCTATGGAGCCCCTGGCCCATTCCCTTCGCTATGGAGCCCCTGGCGTCCTCCCTTCGCTATGGAGCCTCTGGCCATTTCCCTCAGTGAATCCTTTGGCCTCTTTCCACTGTTATGGGAGCTGAGCTCTACGTGGATGATACCTTGAGATATTTAAGTAGCCTGGGCCCCTCCCTTGAGCCGGCCTTACACTGAGTGAAGGCCCACGGCCCACGGCCCACGCGCAGGGCACTGGATTAAGTCCAATCATCTCTGCGTCTCTGACTCCCAGGCCACACAAAGTAAAGAGCTACACAACTCCCTGCAGTGCCTGAGCTGTTACAGAAGGGAACACATGGGAGATAAAACCACAGGAAATTCAGTTGCCGGGGGAAAGTACCTACAGTACAGGGCTGCCCGGCCAAACTCCAAAGGTCTGGGCACTGCAGGGAGGGACTTTGCAACTCCCCCCAATATCAGCCTGAATCCTAATGTCTCACAGGAAAGTACTTGGATCAGTCCAGCCCAGGGAACCCTGTCATATACTGATCCGCTCTTGGTTCCGCAGCAACTGGTTCTGTAACTTCCCACCCTCCTACCTCATCGCTTGTTATTATTCTTCTAATCTCCCTTCCTTCCTATCCCCTGGCACTCGTGCCTCCCCCTCCTCTCTCTGCCCCCGACTTCCCTCTCGCCATAGCAACGCACATGAACTATATGATTGGGCCCAGTCAGTACCACTGGCCAGTACCAGCTGTAGTTCTGCACAATTCTCTGGGCTCAATAAGGGGCAAATGTTGTGAAAACTGCTTTTATCATCAAAGCTTTACATCTGGAGTAGAAATGTAAATGTACCCATTTTGATTTCGGCAGAATGTGCTCTTTCCCAATATTCCCATATACGTCCTGTTAGTGGCGATTCTGCCCTTGCAACCTATAGTATGGTCATACTGGTGTAACTGGCCCTCAGTAACAGGCACAGCACCCCCTGGCACTAACAGCCGGCAATACCCCTCCTCCCCCGTGGGTTCTGATTCCGCAGGGCTTCCCCTGGGGCCTGGCACTAACAGCCGTTAATAACCCCCACCCCCCCTGGGTCCCAATTCCACAGGGCCCCCCCTGGGGCCTGGCACCAACAGCTGGCAATACCCCCCACCCCCCCTTGGGTTCCAATCCCGCAGGGCCCCCCCTGGGGCCTGGCACTAACAGCCGGCAATACCCCCCATCCCGCAGGGCACCCCCTGGGCTCACTCACCACATACTGGGCTCCACTCTCTGAACTGCGCGACTCCGTCTCAGGGATAGAGAAATGCATCATGGGAAAGGGCAGCCTCCTTCACTGGATCACCGGACATGGGCAACTGGGCACCAGGTAGAGACCATAGGGGGCACCAAGCACCCGGTGGGACACGCAGCCTACAGACAGGAGAGAGTCACAATCACTGGGGGCACAACACTGGCCAGGCTGATGCCCATGGTACAATAGGGCTAATAAGGAGGGCACGGTACAGCACAGTGTAGGTTTGGGGGAGTCAGGCAGTTACAGCACAGTGTAGGTTTGGGGGAGTCAGGCAGTTACAGCACAGTGTAGGTTTGGGGGAGTCAGGCAGTTACAGCACAGAGTAGGTTTGGGGGAGTCAGGGCAGGTACAGCACAGTGGGGGTTTGGGGGGAGTCAGGGCAGGTACAGCACAGTGGGGGTTTGGGGGGAGTCAGGGCAGGTACAGCACAGTGTAGGTTTGGGGGAGTCAGGGCAGGTACAGCACAGTGGGGGTTTGGGGGAGTCAGGCAGGTACAGCACAGAGTAGGTTTGGGGGAGTCAGGCAGGTACAGGACAGTGTAGGTTTGGGGGAGTCAGGGCAGGTACAGCACAGTGTAGGTTTGGGGGAGTCAGGGCAGGTACAGACGGGGAGGGACATTCCGTACCGGGAGCGGCCGGGGGTATATAACGGGGGACATTCCGTACCGGGAGCAGCCGGGGGTATATAACGGGGGGACATTCCGTACCGGGAGCAGCCGGGGGTATATAACGGGGGGACATTCCGTACCGGGAGCAGCCGGGGGTATATAACGGGGGGACATTCCGTACCGGGAGCAGCCGGGGGTATATAACGGGGGGACATTCCGTACCGGGAGCAGCCGGGGGTATATAACGGGGGACATTCCGTACCGGGAGCAGCCGGGGGTATATAACGGGGGACATTCCGTACCGGGAGCAGCCGGGGGTATATAACGGGGGGACATTCCGTACCGGGAGCAGCCGGGGGTATATAACGGGGGGACATTCCGTACCGGGATCAGCCGGGGGCGTATAATCGGGGGACATTCCGTACCGGGAGCAGCCGGGGGTATATAACGGGGGACATTCCGTACCGGGAGCAGCCGGGGGTATATAACGGGGGGACATTCCGTACCGGGATCAGCCGGGGGTATATAACGGGGGACATTCCGTACCGGGAGCAGCCGGGGGTATATAACGGGGGGACATTCCGTACCGGGAGCAGCCGGGGGTATATAACGGGGGACATTCCGTACCGGGAGCAGCCGGGGGTATATAACGGGGGGACATTCCGTACCGGGAGCAGCCGGGGGTATATAACGGGGGGGACATTCCGTACCGGGAGCGGCCCGGGGGTATATAACGGGGGGACATTCCGTACCGGGAGCAGCCGGGGGTATATAACGGGGGACATTCCGTACCGGGAGCAGCCGGGGGTATATAACGGGGGGACATTCCGTACCGGGAGCAGCGGGGGTATATAACGGGGGGACATTCCGTACCGGGAGCAGCCGGGGGTATATAACGGGGGACATTCCGTACCGGGAGCAGCCGGGGGTATATAACGGGGGGACATTCCGTACCGGGAGCAGCCGGGGGTATATAACGGGGGGACATTCCGTACCGGGAGCAGCCGGGGGTATATAACGGGGGACATTCCGTACCGGGAGCAGCCGGGGGTATATAACGGGGGGACATTCCGTACCGGGAGCGGCCGGGGGTATATAACGGGGGGACATTCCGTACCGGGAGCGGCCGGGGGCTCTGGGAGAGACGGGACGGGGACACAGACAGCCGGATAGGGTAGAATTGGACCCAACAGCCGATAGAAGCCGACCCCTACCTGCTCGACCCTCGCACTGGCCCCGCTTCTGTTCCGGGGGATACGCTTCCGGTCAGCGCAGCAGCGCAGCTTCAATCCCCTCCGGCCGGAAACTTGGCTCCGCCCTCCTGGTTCCGCCCCAGGCTCGGGAGTACAGTCTCTCACACAGACTATCTCAGGGGCGGCCCGCCCACTATATTATGACATCACGTGGGGGCGGAGCCTGTGCAACCCATGCCGCCAGTTATTACAGTTCCGCTACTGACCAACTGCACAGAGGCAGCTTCTTATGGCGGGGGATTGATTCTCTCACACAAACTTGCTCTACAACAAGGAAGCCGTGTTTGGGGGCGGGGCTCCCCTACTTTACTTCCGGGAAAGGAAGTAGCAGAACATAAGCCCTCCCACTGCGCTCAGGTACAGGAGAGACCAATTGCAGGGCCTGGTGTGGTGCCTATTAGTAACATTAGCATCAAGTTTACCTGCCAGGGAGTAGCCCCGCCCCCTGGCATCACTGACCCCTCCCCCAAGTGTCACTGACCTGCCCCAGAGGGTGCAAGCTCCTCCCTCTCATGCCCCTTGTCTGTAGTGGGAAGGATATAAAGGTGACACAAATTAGAGATGTGCAACAGTTACAGTTTCCCTCAGGCCCTATACCTGCCCCTGGTACTGACTGAGAACCAATCACGCGCAAGCTTGTAGGGAAAGTGTCAGTTCCCATAGCGGGAGTGGAACCCGGGCGCCTGGGTGAGACCAGGAACCCTAACCGCTAGACTATATGGGATGTGGGTGCCCCTGGGCTCATACACTTGCTCAGGAGTTGCCCTTCCCTTGGGGCAGTTCTTCTCTCAGGGAGACAACTTTGCCTCTGGGATCAGCGATGCCCTGAATAGCAACTGCCCTTGGCATTTCCCCCCCCCCCCAAAATAATGAGCAGCCCCCCCTGTTTGGTACCCCCTGTGGTTCCACACGGCCCAGAAGCCCAGGTTTGGGCCACACACTGGGCCCTCCTGTACCCGGGGCAGATTACTTGCCCAGACCTATCAACCCTGCCTATTTTCCCCAGAGTTACCTGATTTCTGCCTCATCCCCCTGGTTTTCTGGCTCCCCCCGTCCACTAAACAATTTGCCCCGGCCTTCCCCATGCCATTTCCATTGAAGCTTAACCCTGTAAAGACGAGAGGAGCAGCAGGGTAACTCTAGGCAGGTGAGAATGTGACCAGGTGGCACAGAGGGCACAACACCTTCTTGCTAACGTGGCACAGAGCTTGGCACTAACAGCAGGGCACCATGGGCATACACGCCGGTGATACCAGTTCCACCCAAGAGAAGTTTGGCGAGAGAACCCAAGTGCAGAGCTTCTTACAACTGCCCAGCAGGGGGCGCCGCACACTCACCATGGCACCAACATGGCTCAGTACCCACAGTACTTGTGTGCCAGGGTGCCACTGTTGGACTTCAGCAGCTCAGCTGGTAGAGAGGAGGCTTGTAGGGCGGATCCTTAGGTCGCTGGTTAGAATGGAACTTTGCCAGTGGCCAAAATACAGCACCGTCTGTGCCAGAAGCTGCCAAGACAATAATGAATTAGGGGCAGTATCTGAAGTGTGACTGATACCGCCACCTACTGGCAGGGGGTGAAATACGAACCCTCGAAAGCCTGAATGTAAAGATAACTCCTCCCACTATTCCTCCCCCAGACAGTAGGTGGCAGTGTAGCACCTTGTAATGGGAAATAAACATGGGGGGGGAATCACAAAAGTGGCGGAAGCATTTTTTGGAAAAAAAATAATGAAACACAATCTCCATATTCACAAATTCTGACTCAACTGACTCTTTTCTTTTGTCATTAAAATAGCAAAGACGAAGAAGCGGAATAAAACTCAAGGTAACTCCTCCCCCTGCGTCAGCTCCGCATTGCTTTCCCCAGATAAAAGGGAAAGAAACCTGGGAACAAAAATAGGTTAGTAGTTACTTTATATATTTTATATTTATATTCAGTATAGTTGGGGTGCCAGTACCTACGGACTCTCATTTGGTACATATATCACATTTATAGCAGTCAGGGCTGTGTGCCAAAATAATGCCATTCCTTATGCAGCGGCTTCCAGGTTGTTATTAATGTGACTTGTTTTGTTGTTAATAAATATTGAAATTACAAAATGGCTTTGCTTTAAATTCTGCGAAACCAGATATAATAGGGTGGGACTTATACTTGTGGGTGTGGCTTATTTTTGCCACAGTCTCCCCGCTATAGTTCCAGGGGTACCCAGGGCACAAATAAGCACTCACCCCAAATCCCCCCCTAACTGGCCTTCAGGCTGGGCCCCCTTAGCCCATAACAAGGTTACAGATATATAGAAACATTGGGGTAACAGTCACCCCGCTATAGTTCCAGGGGTACCCAGGGCACAAATAAGCACTCACCCCAAATCCCCCCCTAACTGGCCTTCAGGCTGGGCCCCCTTAGCCCATAACAAGGTTACAGATATATAGAAACATTGGGGTAACAGTCACCCCGCTATAGTTCCAGGGGTACCCAGGGCACAAATAAGCACTCACCCCAAATCCCCCCCTAACTGGCCTTCAGGCTGGGCCCCCTTAGCCCATAACAAGGTTACAGATATATAGAAACATTGGGGTAACAGTCACCCCGCTATAGTTCCAGGGGTACCCAGGGCACAAATAAGCACTCACCCCAAATCCCCCCTAACTGGCCTTCAGGCTGGGCCCCTTAGCCCATAACAAGGTTACAGATATATAGAAACATTGGGGTAACAGTCACCCCGCTATAGTTCCAGGGGTACCCAGGGCACAAATAAGCACTCACCCCAAATCCCCCCCTAACTGGCCTTCAGGCTGGGCCCCCTTAGCCCATAACAAGGTTACAGATATATAGAAACATTGGGGTAACAGTCACCCCGCTATAGTTCCAGGGGTACCCAGGGCACAAATAAGCACTCACCCCAAATCCTCCCCTAACTGGCCTTCAGGCTGGGCCCCCTTAGCCCATAACAAGGTTACAGATGTATAGAAACATTGGGGTAACAGTCACCCCGCTATAGTTCCAGGGGTACCCAGGGCACAAATAAGCACTCACCCCAAATCCCCCCCTAACTGGCCTTCAGGCTGGGCCCCTTAGCCCATAACAAGGTTACAGATATATAGAAACATTGGGGTAACAGTCACCCCGCTATAGTTCCAGGGGTACCCAGGGCACAAATAAGCACCCCAAATCCCCCCCTAACTGGCCTTCAGGCTGGGCCCCCTTAGCCCATAACAAGGTTACAGATATATAGAAACATTGGGGTAACAGTCACCCCGCTATAGTTCCAGGGGTACCCAGGGCACAAATAAGCACTCACCCCAAATCCCCCCCTAACTGGCCTTCAGGCTGGGCCCCCTTAGCCCATAACAAGGTTACAGATATATAGAAACATTGGGGTAACAGTCACCCCGCTATAGTTCCAGGGGTACCCAGGGCACAAATAAGCACTCACCCCAAATCCCCCCCTAACTGGCCTTCAGGCTGGGCCCCTTAGCCCATAACAAGGTTACAGATATATAGAAACATTGGGGTAACAGTCACCCCGCTATAGTTCCAGGGGTACCCAGGGCACAAATAAGCACTCACCCCAAATCCCCCCCTAACTGGCCTTCAGGCTGGGCCCCCTTAGCCCATAACAAGGTTACAGATATATAGAAACATTGGGGTAACAGTCACCCCGCTATAGTTCCAGGGGTACCCAGGGCACAAATAAGCACTCACCCCAAATCCTCCCCTAACTGGCCTTCAGGCTGGGCCCCCTTAGCCCATAACAAGGTTACAGATGTATAGAAACATTGGGGTAACAGTCACCCCGCTATAGTTCCAGGGGTACCCAGGGCACAAATAAGCACTCACCCCAAATCCCCCCCTAACTGGCCTTCAGGCTGGGCCCCCTTAGCCCATAACAAGGTTACAGATATATAGAAACATTGGGGTAACAGTCACCCCGCTATAGTTCCAGGGGTACCCAGGGCACAAATAAGCACTCACCACAAATCCCCCCCTAACTGGCCTTCAGGCTGGGCCCCCTTAGCCCATAACAAGGTTACAGATATATAGAAACATTGGGGTAACAGTCACCCTGCTATAGTTCCAGGGGTACCCAGGGCACAAATAAGCACTCACCCCAAATCCCCCCCTAACTGGCCTTCAGGCTGGGCCCCCTTAGCCCATAACAAGGTTACAGATATATAGAAACCTTGGGGTAACAGTCACCCCGCTATAGTTCCAGGGGTACCCAGGACACAAATAAGCACTCACCACAAATCCCCCCCTAACTGACCTTCAGGCTGGGCCCCCTTAGCCCATAACAAGGTTACAGATATATAGAAACATTGGGGTAACAGTCACCCCGCTATAGTTCCAGGGGTACCCAGGGCACAAATAAGCACTCACCCCAAATCCCCCCCTAACTGGCCTTCAGGCTGGGCCCCGCTTAGCCCATAACAAGGTTACAGATATATAGAAACATTGGGGTAACAGT
>NC_030681.2:161617702-161652760 GCF_000004195.4 Xenopus tropicalis
CCGGGCAGGAGATCGGCCAGAAGCCCAGGTTTGGGCCACCACTGGGCCTCCTGTACCCGGGGCAGATTACTTGCCCAGACCTATCAACCCTGCTATTTTCCCCAGAGTTACCTGATTTCTGCCTCATCCCCCTGGTTTTCTGGCTCCCCCGTCCACTAAACAATTTGCCCCGGCCTTCCCCATGCCATTTCCATTGAAGCTTAACCCTGTAAAGACGAGAGGAGCAGCAGGGTAACTCTAGGCAGGTGAGAATGTGACCAGGTGGCACAGAGGGCACAACACCTTCTTGCTAACGTGGCACAGAGCTTGGCACTAACAGCAGGCACCATGGGGCATACACGCCGGTGATACCAGTTCCACCCAAGAGAAGTTTGGCGAGAGAACCCAAGTGCAGAGCTTCTTACAACTGCCCAGCAGGGGGCGCCGCACACTCACCATGGCACCAACATGGCTCAGTACCACAGTACTTGTGTGCCAGGGTGCCACTGTTGGACTTCAGCAGCTCAGCTGGTAGAGAGGAGGCTTGTAGGGCGGATCCTTAGGTCGCTGGTTAGAATGGAACTTTGCCAGTGGCCAAAATACAGCACCGTCTGTGCCAGAAGCTGCCAAAGACAATAATGAATTAGGGGCAGTATCTGAAGTGTGACTGATACCGCACTACTGGCAGGGGGTGAAATACGAACCCTCGAAAGCCTGAATGTAAAGATAACTCCTCCCACTATTCCTCCCCAGACAGTAGGTGGCAGTGTAGCACCTTGTAATGGGAAATAAACATGGGGGGAATCACAAAAGTGGCGGAAGCATTTTTTGGAAAAAAAATAATGAAACACATCTCCATATTCACAAATTCTGACTCAACTGACCTTTTCTTTTGTCATTAAAATAGCAAAGACGAAGAAGCGGAATAAAACTCAAGGTAACTCCTCCCCTGCGTCAGCTCCGCATTGCTTTCCCCAGATAAAAGGGAAAGAAACCTGGGAACAAAAATAGGTTAGTAGTTACTTTATATATTTTATATTTATATTCAGTATAGTTGGGGTGCCAGTACCTACGGACTCTCATTTGGTACATATATCACATTTATAGCAGTCAGGGCTGTGTGCCAAAATAATGGCATTCCTTATGCAGCGGCTTCCAGGTTGTTATTAATGTGACTTGTTTTTGTTTGTTATAAATATTGAAATTACAAAATGGCTTTGCTTTAAATTCTGCGAAACCAGATATAATAGGGTGGGACTTATACTTGTGGGTGTGGCTTATTTTTGCCACAGTCTCCCGCTATAGTTCCAGGGGTACCAGGGCACAAATAAGCACTCACCCCAAATCCCCCTACTGGCCTTCAGGCTGGGCCCCCTTAGCCCATAACAAGGTTACAGATATATAGAAACATTGGGGTAACAGTCACCCCGCTATAGTTCCAGGGGTACCCAGGGCACAAATAAGCACTCACCCCAAATCCCCCTAACTGGCCTTTCAGGCTGGGCCCCCTTAGCCCATAACAAGGTTACAGATAATATAGAAACATTGGGGTAACAGTCACCCCGCTATAGTTCCAGGGGTACCCAGGGCACAAATAAGCACTCACCCAAATCCCCCCCTAACTGGCCTTCAGGCTGGGCCCCCTTAGCCCCATAACAAGGTTACAGATATATAAGAAACATTGGGGTAACAGTCACCCCGCTATAGTTCCAGGGGTACCAGGGCACAAATACAGCACTCACCCCAAATCCCCCCCTAACTGGCCTTCAGGCTGGGCCCCCTTAGCCCATAACAAGGTTACAGATATATAGAAACATTGGGGTAACAGTCACCCCGCTATAGTTCCAGGGGTACCCAGGGCCACAAATAAGCACTCACTCCGCAAATCCCCCCTAAACTGGCCCTTCAGGCATGGGGCCCCTTAGCCCATAAGAAGGTTACAGATATATAGAAACATGGGGTAACAGTCACCCCGCTATAAGTTCCAGAGGTACGCCCAGGGCACAAATAAGCACTCACCCAAATCCTCCCTAACTGGCCTTCAGGCTGGGCCCCCTTAGCCATAACAAGGTTACAGATGTATAGAACATTGGGGTAACAGTCACCCCGCTATAGTTTCCAGGGGGTACCCAGGGCACAAATAAGCACTCACCCCAAATCCCCCCCTAACTGGCTTCAGGCTGGGCCCCCTTAGCCCCATAACAAGGTTACAGATATATAGAAACTTTGGGGTAACAGTCACCCCGCTATAGTTCAGGGGTACCCAGGCACAAATAAGCCACCCCAAATCCCCCCCTAACTGGCCTTCAGGCTGGGCCCCCTTAGCCATAACAAGGTACAGATATATAGAAACATTGGGGTAACAGTCACCCCGCTATAGTTCCAGGGGTACCCAGGGCACAAATAAGCACTCACCCCAAATCCCCCCCCTAACTGGCCTTCAGGCTGGGCCCCCTTAGCCCATAACAAGGTTACAGATATATATAGAAACATTGGGGTAACCAGTCACCCGCTATAGTTCCAGGGGTACCCAGGCACAAATAAGCACTCACCCCAAATCCCCCCCTAACTGGCCTTCAGGCTGGGCCCCTTAGCCCATAACAAGGTTACAGATATATAGAAACATTGGGGTAACAGTCACCCCGCTATAGTTCCAGGGGTACCCAGGGCACAAATAAGCACTCACCCCAAATCCCCCCCTAACTGGCCTTCAGGCTGGGCCCCCTTAGCCCATAACAAGGTTACAGATATATCGGGGGCACAATAAGCCAACATTGCTCCCCAGTTTCCCCCCCAGTCGCAGCGCTGCACAGAGGGAGACACGCCATTAGATCCCATGTATTTATGGCCTCCCCCCACCAATCCCTTTAATTAACTTCTCTCACAATAATGCACTTGCCCTTAATTATTCGCTAACAAGAGACAATTTATTGTTCCTGCAGAATTAACTGATTCAGCGCCTTGTTCCTGCCGACTCAGCACCGCGCTGCTCATACTGTGCAAACTGCAAATCCCCAGAGACTTCGGCCATGGCTACAAGGGGTTTGGGCAAGATGTCCGGATTCGGGGCAACAATATTATACATTGGGTGTGCCCATATTGTGCCCATATTGTGCCCCTCAGCTGTTTCATGGGTTCTGTTGCAATTTAAAGGCTCCCAGCATGTTCCGTTCCGCCTGCATTTGGTACTTACCCGCGGAACATACTGGGCCCTTACAGCCTTAGGGCCTCTTCATAAGTGCAAGAGTTGCATCTAATTCCCAGACATATAATAACATGGATATTACTGGGCCCAACTGTCACACCAATCACCGCAGGTTTGTGTAATATTGGAATTCACAGAGAGGAAACAGGCAGCCAAAGGGTTACACAGACTCAGAATTAAAAGTGAGAGGGTTACACAGAATCTGGCAGTGAGAGGGTTACACAGAGTCTGGCAGTGAGGGGGTTACACAGAGTCTGGCAGTGAGAGGCTTACACAGAGTCTGGCAGTGAGGGGGTTACACAGAGTCTGGCAGTGAGGGGGTTACACAGGGTCTGGCAGTGAGGGGGTTACACAGAGTCTGGCAGTGAGGGGGTTACACAGAGTCTGGCAGTGAGAGGGTTACACAGAGTCTGGCAGTGAGGGGGTTACACAGAGTCTGGCAGTGAGAGGGTTACACAGAGTCTGGCAGTGAGAGGGTTACACAGAGTCTGGCAGTGAGGGGGTTACACAGAGTCTGCAGTGAGAGGGTTACACAGAGTCTGGCAGTGAGAGGGTTACACAGAGTCTGGCAGTGAGGGGGTTACACAGGGTCTGGCAGTGAGAGGGTTACACAGAGTCTGGCAGTGAGGGGGTTACACAGAGTCTGGCAGTGAGAGGGTTACACAGAGTCTGGCAGTGAGAGGGTTACACAGAGTCTGGCAGTGAGAGGGTTACACAGAGTCTGGCAGTGAGAGGGTTACACAGGGTCTGGCAGTGAGGGGGTTACAGTGAGAGGACATGGATTGGCCCCAGAGAGGCGCCAGTGGGGCCCTGTAGGTTGGCAGCCGGTGGGCACATGTGGCAGAGGGCACAGCAGGGGGCAGCACAGATGAATGGGGCTGATGGGAGGGGCGGGAGTGAGGGGGGAATTAAGAGCAGAAGGAGCGAGTGGGAGGCAAGGGAACAGCCAGCAGCAGGGGGGCCCCCAGGTTCTAGCCAAGAGTTGGGGGAACAGACTGTGCTGTAGGGCTCCCCCCCCCCATACTGTAATGCAGGGGGGGCAGTCTCTGAGTCTCACCGGCTCTGCACCGGGGCAGGAACCTCCAAATGCCACCAGGCAGGGGCAGTTATCCCTGTAACATAGTAGCTGTGCCCTGCCCAGTGGCTAATACCCCTCTCCAAATTGCCTGGGGGGGGGAATCCTTCCCTGGGGGCCAATCAGACGTCCCTGCCCAGTGGCTAATACCCCTCTCCAAATTGCCTGGGGGGGGGGGAATCCTTCCCAGGGGGCCAATCAGACGTCCCTGCCCAGTGGCTAATACCCCTCTCCAAATTGCCTGGGGGGGGGAATCCTTCCCTGGGGGCCAATCAGACGTCCCTGCCCAGTGGCTAATACCCCTCTCCAAATTGCCTGGGGGGGGAATCCTTCCCTGGGGGCCAATCAGATGTCCCTGCCCAGTGGCTAATACCCCTCTCCAAATTGCCTGGGGGGGGGAATCCTTCCCTGGGGGCCAATCAGACGTCCCTGCCCAGTGGCTAATACCCCTCTCCAAATTGCCTGGGGGTGGGGGGAATCCTTCCCTGGGGGCCAATCAGACTTCCAATACATAGATCAACTCCCCACTGACGTTCTGTAGGAAAGGGTGATGTAGTGCAACTGTAACTCTCGGACTCTTCCTTTGCACAAATGGAGGGGGGAGAGGGGCAATTAGTCGGGGTCCCTTGGGTCCCCATCTGAACCTTACCCATGGGGTCCCTGCCCCCCAACTTCACTAAGGTGCTGGGTTCCCAGGCAGCACAGAGACCCCCCCCCCCCCAGCGCTTCCCCTGCCCAAAGCTGGAGTCCGACGGGGAAGATTTACGGGTTCCCTCCAGGGGCGCAATGATCCTTTAATAGCCCCCTGTGACAGAAAATTTCAGACCCCCCCTCCTGCTGCTGTGGATGTGCCCTTGGGTGCTGCCCCCCCCTGCTGCTTGGCTGTTACCCCACTGGTACAGAGGGGAGACCTATAATCTGCGCTTCCCCTTTAATTAGCTCTGATTATTATTTCCCTAATTAGAATCCTGTGTTCCCTTCATTCCTAATTACCCATAATTACCCCCAGAGACATGTAATTACTCCTCCCTGGGCATAATTGCCCCAGCTGCCTCGGGCCCTGCCAAACAGGGGGGTGGTGTCAGAACCAGACAGGCCTGGGCCAATTGGGCACCCTGGGCAACCCAGCTGGCTATCATGCCCCCCTTCCCCAGGGGGTAACCAAGGAGCAAGGGGTTGGCAACAAAGAGGTACATGCCTGTTGCCCCCCCTTGTTGTGCCCTAGACACCCCCAGTTCCAACTCAGAAGACAAATATATTCTCCCAATGTGCCCCCCAACACAGAGCGGGACTATGGGGGGCCCTGCCCAAGCAGCATTGGCTGATTTGGGGGACTATTATGGGTATTGTGCTGAGCCCACGTTATTCTTATAACAAAGAGCCCACGTTGCCCCCCGCAGGTCCCTCATTGCCTGAGACTCGGTACATTATGAGCCAATAGAAGGGCTCGGTGGGGCGCAGCTTATAGTCCCTGTATGTACCGAGCGCATTGCTGGCGCTGCCTTCTGCCATTTCTATTCCTGATGCGAGGGGGGGGGGCAAGGGGGGCACAGAGGGAACTGCCAGCCCCCACATTATATACAGCCTTGTCATGCATGGGACTTAAAGGGCCACTATACTTTCATTTGCATTAACCCAAATTATGGGGACTTGGGGCCCCCCATCTGGAACAATGTGCAGGAGCTTGTAGCACAGGGGTGGGGGGAGGGGGTACTGAAACCTGCAGGAGCTTGTGGCTGGGGTGGGGGGGGCCCTGACACCTCAGTCTGACACTGTACTTGGTGCTATTCCTATATTTATACAGGGATTATGATCTCAGCCTGACAATTATGGGCCAGTAAGTCTGACATCCCTATAAGGGGCAAGTTATTGGAAGGTTCATTATGGGACTGGAGAATGGCATTGTGGGTACTAACCAGCATGGCTTTATGGGGGAGCATCATGCCAAACAAATCATGCAATAAATTAGACTGTGGGGGCACAGTAATCGGACAAAGGGGGCACAGTAGGTGGGATCTAATTGGATTGTGCCAAAGTGATTAATGCTGTAAGGGTAAGGGGGGGGGGTAGGATCACTATATATAAGGGGGGGCAGTAATGAAATAGAGAAAGTACAGGGAAGAGCGACTAAGCTGATAAAGGGAATGGGCTCAGTTATGGGGAAAGGCTGGCCCAGTTGGGATTGGTTACACTGGGGGGGGCAGTTAAGGGGGGGTCACTATATATAAAAATATAAGGGGGGCAGTAATGAAATAGAGAAAGTACAGGGAAGAGCGACTAAGCTGATAAAGGGAATGGGCTCAGTTATGGGGAAAGGCTGGCCCAGTTGGGATTGGTTACACTGGGGGGGGGGGGGGGGCAGTTAAGGGGGGTCACTATATATAAATATATAAGGGGGGGCAGTAATGAAATAGAGAAAGTACAGGGAAGAGCGACTAAGCTGATAAAGGGAATGGGCTCAGTTATGGGGAAAGGCTGGCCCAGTTGGGATTGGTTACCACTGGGGAAGGGGCAGTTAAGGGGGGGTCACTATATATAAATATATAAGGGGGGCAGTAATGAAATAGAGAAAGTACAGGGAAGAGCGACTAAGCTGATAAAGGGAATGGGCTCAGTTATGGGGAAAGGCTGGCCCCAGTTGGGATTGGTTACACTGGGGGGGGGGGGGGGCAGTTAAGGGGGGTCACTATATATAAAAATATAAGGGGGGGGCAGTAATGAAATAGAGAAAGTACAGGGAAGAGCGACTAAGCTGATAAAGGGAATGGGCTCAGTTATGGGGAAAGGCTGGCCAGTTGGGATTGGTTACACTGGGGGGGGGGGCAGTTAAGGGGGGGGTCACTATATATAAATATATAAGGGGGGGGGCAGTAATGAAATAGAGAAAGTACAGGGAAGAGTGACTAAGCTGATAAAGGGAATGGGCTCAGTTATGGGGGAAAGGCTGGCCCAGTTGGGATTGGTTACACTGGGGGGGGGGGCAGTTAAGGGGGGGGGTCACTATATATAAATATATAAGGGGGGGCAGTAATGAAATAGAGAAAGTACAGGGAAGAGCGACTAAGCTGATAAAGGGAATGGGCTCAGTTATGGGGAAAGGCTGGCCCAGTTGGGATTGGTTACACTGGGGAAGGGGCAGCTAAGGGGGGGTCACTATATATAAAAATATAAGGGGGGGGGCAGTAATGAAATAGAGAAAGTACAGGGAAGAGCGACTAAGCTGATAAAGGGAATGGGCTCAGTTATGGGGAAAGGCTGGCCCAGTTGGGATTGGTTACACTGGGGAAGGGGCAGTTAAGGGGGGGGGGTCACTATATATAAATATATAAGGGGGGGCAGTAATGAAATAGAGAAAGTACAGGGAAGAGCGACTAAGCTGATAAAGGGAATGGGCTCAGTTATGGGGAAAGGCCTATGGGTGAGGGGAGGCGCGGGGGCAATAGTTATACAGTAAGAGCTATGGGGGGGGGTTAGCAGCAGGGCCCCCGGGAGTCCCCAAAGTGATGCAATGGGAATTGGCCAGAGATGCAGGGAAAGATTTAATGTCTCTGCATTATGAGATCATCCCTGTGGGTGAATGAGTTGGCAGGGGGGTGCCGCTGGCACCGGTTTAGGCTGCAGGACACATTAGAGAATGAGAGAAAGCGCCGGCTGTGCCGCCCCCCCCCCCCCGGGCTCGGCTGTCCCGGTCACACAGGCAATGAGACGCGGGGCCACAGATTCATCACATTGTCCAAATAAATATAAAAGGGCAAGTAAAGCATTTATTCACTTGTGATTGGTGCCTTTCTGCCCCAGCCCTTCCCAGTTATCTGTCTGCAGTGCCTGCTGGCCCAATATAATGCTGAGAGCTGGCACTACCATCTGGGGGGGGGGGTAAACACATCAGAGCTGCCCAACCTGGGCATGCTGGGGGGCTGCCACTCCCGCTGTATATAAAATATCAAACTATTCTAATGTACATTCTTTCCCTGGGGCCCCTATGCTAATGGGGTCCCATAGGAAAACCCCTCCCTTCCCCATCCAAATACTGGCCTAAGAAACATTAATGGAAGGAGGGGCCTGCAGGTAAGTGCCACCCACCCACAAAGGCAAAAACACTTCATAGGGGGCTCCAGGTTTGCACATTAAATCAGTATGTAGCAGACAAGGGGGTGTTGAAGGCCCCCGTCTTTGTTTATAAATGGTTTATAACATGAATAGTTTCTTTTACCCAGTATGGGGGGCCACAAGTTTCAGTGCTCCCCTGAGCTGTTTGCGCTCCTTGTCCTTGGACTCGGTGCCAAGTTCTAATGACACCCAGTTTGGGTTCCGGCGGGTGGTGGGAATCGACCAATAGATATCGACCCGTATGAGTGGGTTTACTTTATACCCAAGTTACCCCCCTCTTGGGTGGAAATGAAACAGTCCAAAAGGGCAAGTTTGTTCTCCTGGGCATCTTCCCTTATGAACTTGCCCCCTGAGTGACTCAGCTGAATGTACCCCACAGGGCGGGAATGTCCACATTTAGGACAAGGAAGACCGCTGGGTTGAACGAGGTATAAAAGAGACTATTCATACGCAGGAGACTGGCTGTTAAATAGAGACACAACCATATCATTAGATCAGTACCTAATCGGAGACTACTCCGCCAACTATAGGAAACAAAAACTTCCCAACGGGTCTTTATAACCGAACTCTAACTCAATGGAGCCAAATCGGACTCCACAATATCTATGATGGGATACCATCATATCCCATCCCATCATATCCCATCCCATCATATCCCATCCCATCATATCCCATCCCATCATATCCCATCCCATCATATCCCATCCCATCATATCCCATCCCATCATATCCCATCCCATCATATCCCATCCCATCCCATCATATCCCATCCCATCATATCCCATCCCATCATATCCCATCCCATCATATCCCATCCCATCCCATCATATCCCATCCCATCATATCCCATCCCATCATATCCCATCCCATCATATCCCATCCATCATAATCCCATCCATATCCCATCCCATCATATCCCATCATCCCATCCCATCATATCCATCCCTCCCATCATATCCCATCATATCCCATCCCATCATATCCCATCCCATCCATTCCCATCCCATCATATCCCATCCCATCATATCCCATCCCATCATATCCATCCCATCATATCCCATCCCATCATATCCCATCCCATCATATCCCATCCCATCATATCCCATCCCATCATCCCATCCATCCCATCATATCCCATCCCATCATATCCCATCCCATCATCATCCCATCATATCCCATCCCATCATATCCCATCCCATCATATCCCATCCCATCATATCCATCCCATCATATCCCATCCCATCATATCCCATCCCATCATCAATCCCATCCCATCATATCCCATCCATCATATCCCATCCCATCATATCCATCCCATCATCCATCCCCATTATCCCATCCCATCATATCCATCCCATCCCATCCCATCCATCATATCCCATCCCATCATATCCCATCCCATTCATCCATTCATATCCCATCCCATCATATCCCATCCCATCATATCCCATCCCATCCCATCCATTCCCATCATATCCCATCCCATCATATCCCATCCCATCATATATCCCATCCCATCATATCCCATCCCATCATATCCCATTCCCATCATATCCCATCCCATCCCATCATATCCCATCCATCATATCCCATCCCATCATATCCATCCATCCCATCCATATCCCATCCCCCATCATATCCCATCCCATCATATCCCATCCCATCATATCCCATCCCATCATATCCCATCCCATCATATCCCATCCCATCATATCCCATCCCATCATATCCCATCCCATCATATCCCATCCCATCATATCCCATCCCATCATATCCCATCCCATCCCATCCCATCATCCCATCCCATCATCTATCCATCCCATCATATCCCATCCCATCATATCCCATCCCATCATATCCCATCCCATCATATCCCATCCCATCCATCCCATCATATCCCATCCCATCATATCCCATCCCATCATATCCCATCCCATCATATCCCATCCCATCATATCCCATCCCATCCCATCCCATCATATCCCATCCCATCATATCCCATCCCATCATATCCCATCCCATCATATCCCATCCCATCATATCCCATCCCATCATATCCCATCCCATCATATCCCATCCCATCCCATACCCCTTCACAACACCGCACACATACCTACACATTCAAATACTTCACTACGCAACTCAAACAGCAAAATTACCAACAGACACCGACAAAAACAGCCCAATCAATCAAATTTGGAAAAACAAAACCGCAAAGCAAATACAGCTAGCATGTACCAACTTATTACAACTCTAATCAACACAGATGATGGAAAACAACATGCCTTTAAATGGACAACAGATATCTCAAACGCAAACACAACACATATTTTAAAGGGACAGTAACACCAAAAAATGAAAGTGTTTTAAAGTCATTAAAATCATGTACAGTTGCCCTGTGCTGGTAACACTGGTAAGTTTGCAACAGAAATGCTACTATGGTTTATATCAATGAGCTGCTATGTCAACACGGGGGCAGCCATTGAAGTTGGAAAAAAGGAGAAAAGGCACAGGCACATAGCAGATAACAGATAAGCTTTGTACAATATAATGGTGTTTTATCTGTTATCTGCTAAGTAACCTGTGCCTTTTCTCCTGTACATGGCTGCCCCCGGGGCTACACAGAAGCTTTATTATATAAACTATAGTAGGGTTTCTGTAGCAAACACCCCAGCTGTACCAGTGCAGGAATGGCTGCCCCCGGGGCTACACAGCGGGGTATTTATATAAACTATAGTAGGGTTTCTGTAGCAAACACCCCAGCTGTACCAGTGCAGGAATGGCTGCCCCCGGGGCTACACAGCGGGGTATTTATATAAACTATAGTAGGGTTTCTGTAGCAAACACCCCAGCTGTACCAGTGCAGGAATGGCTGCCCCCGGGGCTACACAGCGGGGTATTTATATAAACTATAGTAGGGTTTCTGTAGCAAACACCCCAGCTGTACCGGTGCAGGAATGGCTGCCCCCGGGGCTACACAGCGGGGTATTTATATAAACTATAGTAGGGTTTCTGTAGCAACACCCCAGCTGTACGGTGCAGGAATGGCTGCCCCCGGGGCTACACAGCGGGGTATTTATATAAACTATAGTAGGGTTTCTGTAGCAAACACCCCAGCTGTACCAGTGCAGGAATGGCTGCCCCCGGGGCTACACAGCGGGGTATTTATATAAACTATAGTAGGGTTTCTGTAGCAAACACCCCAGCTGTACCAGTGCAGGAATGGCTGCCCCCGGGGCTACACAGCGGGGTATTTATATAAACTATAGTAGGGTTTCTGTAGCAAACACCCCAGCTGTACCAGTGCAGGAATGGATGCCCCCGGGGCTACACAGCGGGGTATTTATATAAACTATAGTAGGGTTTCTGTAGCAAACACCCCAGCTGTACCAGTGCAGGAATGGATGCCCCCGGGGCTACACAGCGGGGTATTATATAAACTATAGTAGGGTTTCTGTAGCAAAACACCCCAGCTGTACCGGTGCAGGAATGGGCTGCCCCGGGCTACACAGCGGGGTATTTATATAAACTATAGTAGGGGGTTTTCTGTAGCAAACACCCCAGCTGTACCGGTGCAGGAATGGCTGCCCCCGGGGCTACACAGCGGGGTATTTATATAAAACTATAGTAGGGTTTCTGTAGCAAACACCCCAGCTGTACCGGCGCAGGAATGGCTGCCCCCGCGGCTACACAGCGGGGTATTTATATAAACTATGTAGGGTTTCTGTAGCAAACACACCCAGCTGTACCAGTGCAGGAATGGCTGCCCCCGGGCTACACAGCGGGGGTATTTATATAAACTATAGTAGGCGTTTTCTGTAGCAAACACCCCAGCTGTACCGGTGCAGGAATGGCTGCCCCGGGGGCTACACAGCGGGTATTTATATAAACTATAGTAGGGTTTCTGTAGGCAAACACCCCAGCTGTACCAGTGCAGGAATGGCTGCCCCCGGGGCTACACAGCGGGGTATTTATATAAACTATAGTAGGGTTTCTGTAGCAAACACCCCAGCTGTACCAGTGCAGGAACCACTGCCCCCGGGGCTACACAGCAGGGTATTTATATAAACTATAGTAGGGTTTCTGTAGCAAACACCCCAGCTGTACCAGTGCAGGAATGGCTGCCCCCGGGGCTACACAGCGGGGGTATTTATATAAACTATAGTAGGGTTTCTGTAGCAAACACCCCAGCTGTACCAGTGCAGGAACGGCTGCCCCCGGGGCTACACAGCGGGGTATTTATATAAACTATAGTAGGGTTTCTGTAGCAAACACCCCAGCTGTACCAGTGCAGGAATGGCTGCCCCCGGGGCTACACAGCGGGGTATTTATATAAACTATAGTAGGGTTTCTGTAGCAAACACCCCAGCTGTACCAGTGCAGGAATGGCTGCCCCCGGGGCTACACAGCGGGGTATTTATATAAACTATAGTAGGGTTTCTGTTGCAAACACCCCAGCTGTACCAGTGCAGGAATGGCTGCCCCCGGGGCTACACAGCCAACCTAATACACAACCTATGGGCATGTCCCAAAATACAAGCTCATTGGAAGGAGGCAGTTATATATTGGACACAGATGACGGGAAAACCCTTTCAAATAGAACAAGAATGGGCATTGTGCAGTACAACTAAATCTTATACATCTTTAACTAAATCCGAAAAATGATTGGCGGGGAGACTGTCGGCAGCAGCCCGGAAGACAATATTACATCAGTGGTTAACCCCAGACACCCCATCCATAGCATCAGTAAAACAAAAACTACACCACATATTTTATATGGACTGGCTAGAAACAACAACAAAAAAAATGTTGTAGAAATAGAAAAAACCAATAAGAACATTGTAATCAGAAATTGTATGTTAACATGAAAATAAAAACAAAGTTTAAAAAAAAAAAAAGAGAGACCATCCCTAAACAGAGACGGGGGCCTTCGACACCATCTGTCTGCTACATACACTGCTGATCTAACATCTGTACCCCGGCAGTCTCACAGCTTCTCACACATCCATTCATGCAACTCTCGCTAGTAACAGCTGTCTCTATAAGTCACAGTAACCCCCCAGCAGTCACCTCTGTGAGTTCCGGGTGTCACCTCTCTGAAGAGTTACTATGTGCCATTGGGACTGGATTAGTGGGAGGAGTTTAAATGCCAAGGGCTTCCCATACCAGTCAGTTGAACTGAGGAAGCTGCTCGGATGAGAATTGAAACGTCTGCAATGGTTACAAGTTCAGTTGCTTTAGATTTACTGATATTAGACACACCTATTGATTAGATATCAGCCAATCACAGCTGGCGTGTGGCCCCGGGACGTCTATCTCTGGTTCTGTTCACTCTCATTGTCTGACTGTGATCTGTAAGGACTCCCCCCCTCTGGGCCCTTTCCCGGTGCCGGTCCCACTAACCTCTGTGGTACTGGGGCAAGAGACTGGCAAACCTGGCACTGAGCAGTGTCTCTTAGGGCCACACCGGGGCAACACCGGGGCTCCACAAACACACATGGAGCAGAGCCCGGCACTATGTTCCCTCCTCTCACTTCCAAACACAAACTTGTGATAGGGCCCTTAGATTGTAAGCTCACTGGGGCAGGGACTGATGGGAATGGGATAGGGCCCTTAGATTGTAAGCTCACTGGGGCAGGGGCTGATGGGAATGGGATAGGGCCCTTAGATTGTAAGCTCACTGGGGCAGGGGCTGATGGGAATGTGATAGGGCCCTTAGATTGTAAGCTCACTGGGGCAGGGGCTGATGGGAATGTGATAGGGCCCTTAGATTGTAAGCTCACTGGGGCAGGGACTGATGGGAATGGGATAGGGACCTTAGATTGTAAGCTCACTGGGGCAGGGGCTGATGGGAATGGGATAGGGACCTTAGATTGTAAGCTCACTGGGGCAGGGACTGATGGGAATGGGATAGGGACCTTAGATTGTAAGCTCACTGGGGCAGGGACTGATGGGAATGGGATAGGGACCTTAGATTGTAAGCTCACTGGGGCAGGGGCTGATGGGAATGGGATAGGGACCTTAGATTGTAAGCTCACTGGGGCAGGGACTGATGGGAATGTGATAGGGACATTAGATTGTAAGCTCACTGGGGCAGGGACTGATGGGAATGGGATAGGGACCTTAGATTGTAAGCTCACTGGGGCAGGGACTGATGGGAATGGGATAGGGACCTTAGATTGTAAGCTCACTGGGGAAGGGGCTGATGGGAATGTGATAGGGACCTTAGATTGTAAGCTCACTGGGGCAGGGGCTGATGGGAATGGGATAGGGACCTTAGAATGTAAGCTCACTGGGGCAGGGGCTGATGGGAATGGGATAGGGACCTTAGATTGTAAGCTCACTGGGGCAGGGGCTGATGGGAATGGGATAGGGGCCTTAGATTGTAAGCTCACTGGGGCAGGGGCTGATGGGAATGGGATAGGGACCTTAGATTGTAAGCTCACTGGGGCAGGGACTGATGGGAATGTGATAGGGACATTAGATTGTAAGCTCACTGGGGCAGGGACTGATGGGAATGGGATAGGGACATTAGATTGTAAGCTCACTGGGGCAGGGGCTGATGGGAATGTGATAGGGACCTTAGATTGTAAGCTCACTGGGGCAGGGAATGATGGGAATGTGATAGGGACATTAGATTGTAAGCTCACTGGGGCAGGGGCTGATGGGAATGGGATAGCGGCCTTAGATTGTAAGCTCACTGGGGCAGGGACTGATGGGAATGTGATAGGGACATTAGATTGTAAGCTCACTGGGGCAGGGGCTGATGGGAATGGGATAGCGGCCTTAGATTGTAAGCTCACTGGGGCAGGGAATGTAGGAATGTGCCCCCCCGGCATTCCCAGTACCCAGAGGCATAAACAGCCCCCCCAGCCCAATAAATAGTGACTGTCTGTGGCACCTTACAGCCCCCCTGGCATTCCCAGTACCCAGAGGCACAAACAGCCCCCCCAGCCCAATAAATAGTGACTGTCTGTGGCACCTTACAGCCCCCCCCTGGCATTCCCAGTACCCAGAGGCACAAACAGCCCCCCCAGCCCAATAAATAGTGACTGTCTGTGGCACCTTACAGCCCCCCTGGCAGTGGGTAAGTGGGTAAGTGGGTAAGTGGACACTGTAGAAGGGCAATGGCAGATAAGATGCAAGTGTGAATCAGCTGAAGGGTTAAACTGCTGTAGCTCCGCCCACCCCAGTGACATCAGGCTGCTGAGAGCGCAGACAGCACAGAGCGCTGGTACCAGAGCATCTCTCCCTGCAGCATCCGACTCCTGCACCCCCCCAGCCTGGGACTCCCGGCCCCCCATCCAGCTACTCCCTGCAACCCTGTCTGCATCTGTCTACTGACTGCTACACTCACAGCCCGGGGGCCGCACAATCCATTCTCTGCAACACCGAGAGAGACACCGAGAGAGACATAGAGAGAGAGACATAGAGAGAGAGACATAGAGAGAGAGAGACACTGAGAGACATAGAGAGAGAGACATAGAGAGAGAGACATAGAGAGAGAGAGACACTGGGGGACACACACAAGCATATACACTAACACACAGACACTAATACATAAATACATTGCACACACTCACACACACACTCAAGCTCACACACACACTCAGATACACACACTGTTATTAGCTGGGGGTGCCATTGTATTATAGGAATTACACACACTCAGACACACTCACACCCACACATACACTCACACTCAAGCTCACACACTCACACACACACTCAGATACACACACACTATAGGAATTACACACACTCAGACACACTCACACCCATACATACACTCACACACTCACTTACACACACACTCACACACACACTCAGATACACACACTCACACTATAGGAATTACACACACTCAGACACACTCACACCCACACATACACTCACACACTCACTTACACACACACTCAGACACTCACACTCAAGCTCACACACACTCACACTATAGGAATTACACACAATGCTATGACTCCATACCCCATGGTACCACAATACCTGAGTGTTACAGAGGCAGCACTCTCAGCCCTGCAAGCACAATGGACTGAAGCAGACCTCAAACAGAACCAGCAAAACATCCTATGGATCTAGAACAGAACCAGCACCACAACCAATCCTAGTGGGTCTAGAACCCTTGCTGCAACCAAGGAATTCCAGAGCATCCAACAGAACCAGCAGATCCCCCTAAAAAACATCCAAAAGAATCTCTGACCAGAACCAGGACTCAATACAGCACCATATGAGGGAGAGGGATCCAGGAAGGACCCGACAGAACATCCCATGGGTTTGTGGGTTCTGTAGGCCACAGTGAGCAGATAGGGTGCCACTCATGTCTGTCACTGGAGCCCCAATGGCTGACACCGATCTGCAGGCTCCCCCCCTTCCTGCCCATAGAACTGGGGGGCTGCTGCAGCATCTGGAGGCTGAGTGACCCTGAATCCCGGAGCAAGGTGAGTGCCGGGGCCCAATTGGGGGGTGTTGGGGGGCTACACCTCTGCCATTACCTGTGTGTGTAAGTGTGTGTGTGTAAGTGTGTGTGTGTAATTGTGTAGGATGTGCAGGGGCAAATGAGCAATAAAGCATCAGCCCCTAGTACAATGGCACCCCCATCTAATAATAGTAATTTACTCATTAGTACTAATAGAGAGGGGGCGTTCCCTATAATCACTTGCAGCCAATCAGTGGGCGGCCCCGACTGACTTAATGGGGCCAAATCCTGCAACCCAGGAATAAAGCAGCACAGTACTGTGAGGGGCCCGATCTGTTCTGGGATAGGGAGACTGTGAGTAATGCCACGGGGTAAGGGATCCTCTGAGTACTGATATGGGATAGGGAGACTGTGAGTAATACCACGGGGTAAGGGATCCTCTGAGTACTGATATGGGATAGGGAGACTGTGAGTAATGCCACGGGGTAAGGGACCCTCTGAGTACTGATATGGGATAGGGAGACTGTGAGTAATACCACGGGGTAAGGGACCCTCTGAGTACTGATATGGGATAGGGAGACTGTGAGTAATGCCACGGGGTAAGGGACCCTCTGAGTACTGATATGGGATAGGGAGACTGTGAGTAATGCCACGGGGTGAGGGATCCTCTGAGTACTGATATGGGATAGGGAGACTGTGAGTAATACCACGGGGTAAGGGATCCTCTGAGTACTGATATGGGATAGGGAGACTGTGAGTAATGCCACGGGGTAAGGGTTCCTCTGAGTACTGATATGGGATAGGGAGACTGTGAGTAATGCCACGGGGTAAGGGATCCTCTGAGTACTGATATGGGATAGGGAGACTGTGAGTAATACCACGGGGTAAGGGTTCCTCTGAGTACTGATATGGGATAGGGAGACTGTGAGTAATGCCACGGGGTAAGGGTTCCTCTGAGTACTGATATGGGATAGGGAGACTGTGAGTAATACCACGGGGTAAGGGTTCCTCTGAGTACTGATATGGGATAGGGAGACTGTGAGTAATGCCACAGGGTAAGGGACCCTCTGAGTACTGATATGGGATAGGGAGACTGTGAGTAATGCCACGGGGTAAGGGTTCCTCTGAGTACTGATATGGGATAGGGAGACTGTGAGTAATGCCACGGGGTAAGGGATCCTCTGAGTACTGATATGGGATAGGGAGACTGTGAGTAATACCACGGGGTAAGGGTTCCTCTGAGTACTGATATGGGATAGGGAGACTGTGAGTAATGCCACGGGGTAAGGGTTCCTCTGAGTACTGATATGGGATAGGGAGACTGTGAGTAATACCACGGGGTAAGGGTTCCTCTGAGTACTGATATGGGATAGGGAGACTGTGAGTAATGCCACGGGGTAAGGGTTCCTCTGAGTACTGATATGGGATAGGGAGACTGTGAGTAATACCACGGGGTAAGGGACCCTCTGAGTACTGATATGGGATAGGGAGACTGTGAGTAATGCCACGGGGTAAGGGACCCTCTGAGTACTGATATGGGATAGGGAGACTGTGAGTAATACCACGGGGTAAGGGATCCTCTGAGTATGATATGGGATAGGGAGACTGTGAGTAATGCCACGGTGGTAAGGGATCCTCTGAGTACTGATATGGGATAGGGGAGACTGTGAGTAATGCCACGGGGAAGGGATCCTCTGAGTACTGATATGGGATAGGGAGACTGTGAGTAATGCCACGGGGTAAGGGATCCTCTGAGTACTGATATGGGATAGGGAGACTGTGAGTAATGCCACGGGTGAGGGACCCTCTGAGTACTGATATGGGATAGGGAGACTGTGAGTAATGCCAACGGGGTGAGGGATCCTCTGAGTACTGATATGGGATAGGGAGACTGTGAGTAATGCCACGGGGTAAGGGATCCCTCTGGTACTGATATGGGATGGGAGACTGTGAGTAATGCCACGGGGTAAGGGATCCTCTGAGTACTGATATGGGATAGGGAGACTGTGAGTAATGCCACGGGGTGAGGGATCCTCTGAGTACTGATATGGGATAGGGAGACTGTGAGTAATGCCACCGGGTGAGGGATCCTCTGAGTACTGATATGGGATAGGGAGCTGTGAGTAATACCACGGGGTAAGGGACCCTCTGAGTACTGATATGGGATAGGGAGACTGTGAGTAATACCACGGGGTAAGGGACCCTCTGAGTACTGATATGGGATAGGGAGACTGTGAGTAATGCCACGGGGTAAGGGATCCTCTGAGTACTGATATGGGATAGGGAGACTGTGAGTAATACCACGGGTAAGGGACCCCCTGAGTACTGATATGGGATAGGGAGACTGTGAGTAATGCCGTGGGTAAGGGACCCTCTGAGTACTGATAAGGATAGGGAGACTGTGAGTAATACCACGGGGTGAGGACCCTCTGAGTACTGATATGGGATAGGGAGACTGTGAGTAATGCCACGGGGTAAGGGTTCCTCTGAGTACTGATATGGGATAGGGAGACTGTGTAGTAATACCACGGGGTGAGGGACCCCTTCTGAGTACTGATATGGGATAGGGAGACTGTGAGTAATGTCACGGGGTGAGGGACCCTCTGAGTACTGATATGGGATAGGGAGACTGTGAGTTAATGCAGGGGTACGGGTTCCTCTGAGTATGATATGGGATAGGGAGACTGTGAGTAATGCAGGGTTAAGGGACCCCTGAGTACTGATATGGGTGGGACTGGAGTTGCAGTAAGTTCGTACTGAAGTGGAGACTGTGTTAATACCACGGGTCTAGGACTTCGGTACTGATATGGATAGGGAGACTGTGAGTAATACAGGGGTAGGGACCTCTGAGTACTGGATATTGGGAGTGGGAGACTGTGAGTAATATGCTACGGTAGTCAGACAGTGAGGGTTCCTCTGAGTATAGATGGGATAGGAGACTGTGAGTAAATGCGTGGGGTAAGAGCACCCTCTGAGTACTGATATGGGAATGGGGGATGTGCGTATGCACGGGTGGGGGACCCCCTGTAGTTGATATGGGAGGAGACTGTGAGTAATACAGGGGTAAGGGACTCTGAGTACTGATTGGGATAGGGAGACTGTGAGTCATAGCCACGGGGTAGGGTCTCTGAGTACATAGATGTGCGGATAGGGAGACTGTGAGTAATGCCACGGGGTAAGGGACCCTCTGAGTAATGATTATGGGATAGGAGACTGTGAGTTATGCACGGGTAGGACCCTGGTACTGATATGGATAGGGAGACTGTGAGTAATGCCGGGTAAGGGACCCTCGAGTATGATATGGGATAGGGAGACTGTGAGTAATGTAAGGGTAAGGGTTCCTCTGAGTACTGATATGGGATAGGGAGACTGTGAGTAATGCGTGGGGTAAGGGACCTCTGATACTGATATGGGATAGGGAGACTGTGAGTAACTACCACGGGGTAAGGGACCGTGAAGGTCTGAGTCTGATAATGGGATAGGGGAACTGTGAGGTATGCCGGACGGGTAAGGGACCCTCTGAGTTACTGATTTGGGATAAGGGTGAGACTGGAGTAATGCCACGGGTAGTACGGGTCCCTCTGAGTAATAATGGGATAGGGAGACTGTGAGTAATGCCACGGGTAAGGGGTTCCTCTGAGTATGATTGCGGATAGGGAGACTGTGAGTAATCGCACGGTAGGGTTACTTGAGTACTGATTGGGTGGGAACTGGTGGTAATGCCAGGGGTAAAGGGACTTCCTCTGGTACTGATATGGGATAGGGGGGACTGTGGATATGCCACGGGGTAAGGACCTGACTGGAGTAATGGGTAGATCGGTGATGGGGAACTGTTGAGTAAGGCGCGGTAGGGACTGAGTAATGATATGGGATAGGGCTTGTGAGTAATGCACGGGGTGGACCCATCTGAGTTACGTGATATGGGAGGAACTGTGAGTATGCCACGGGGTAAGGGATCCTCTGAGTACTGATTGGCGATAGGGAGATGTGGTAATCGCACGCGGGTAAGGGCACCTGCAGGTACCTGATATGGGATAGGGGACTGGATGAGTTAATGCCACGGGTAAGGGATTCCTCTGAGTACTGATATGGGATGGACACTGGATAAATGCCACGTGGTGGTTCTCTGAGGGACTGATTGGGATAGGGAAGGACTGTGTGAGTAATGCACGGGGTAAAGAGTGCCTCTGAGTACTGATATGGGTAGGAGACTGTGAGTGAATACACGGGTAAGGTTCCTCTGAGTCTGATAGTGGGATGGGAACTGTGAGTAATGCCGGTGGGGTAAGGGGTCTCTGAGTACTGATATGAGGATAGGGAACTGTGGTAATACACGGGAGTAAGGGTTCCTCTGAGTACCGATAATGGGATACGGGAGACTGTGGTAATAGCCACGGGGTAAGCGGTTCCTTGGAGTTACTGATATGGGTGGATATGGTGAGTAATGCCACGGTGTTAGGTTCTCTGATACTGTATGGGGTAGGGAGACTGTGAGTAATGCGACGGGTAAGAGTTCCTTGAGTACTGATAGGATAGGGAGAGACTGGTGAAGTAATACGCGGGTAGGGTCCTCAGGTACTGAATATGGGATCGAGGGAGACTGTGGTGATATGCCGGTGGGTAAGGGTTCCGTCTGAGACTGATTAGATGGGAAGGGAGACTTGAATGGAATACACGGGGTAAGGGATCCTCTGAGTACTGTATATGGGTAGGGGAGACTGTGGTAACGCCACGGGGTAAGGGACCTCTGAGTATAAGTGGGTAGGGAGACTGTGAGTAATGCCACGGGGTAGGGATCCATCTGAGGTACTCGTCATGGGAGATGGAGACTTGTGAGTAATGCCCGGGGTAAGGTTCCTCTGAGTACTGATATTGGATATGGGAGACTGTGAGTATGCAGGGGTAGAGTTCTCGCTGAGTTACTATATGGGGATAGGCGATGACTGTGAGTATTACCACGGGGTAAGGGGTTCCTCTGAGTCTGATATGGATAGGGAGATGTGAGTATAGCACGGGGTAAGGGTCTGCTGAGTATGATATGGGATAGGGAGATGTGAGTAATGCCACGGGGTAAGGGTTCCTCGCCGTATGTGCAGAGAGATTCATAGCAGTTCTAGAGAAATATGTATGCTTGTGGGGATAGAAGGACGATGGCGGTTTGTACTCAAATTGCAGCTTTCTCAAAGCTCTGCGGGGGATTGTGGGTGGGTAAGGGGAGGGATAGCCGTACTCACACGGTGGGATTGTGGGTAAGGGGAGGGATAGCCGTACTCACAGGGGGATTGTGGTGGGATAGGGGAGGGTAAGCCGTACTCAACGGTGGGATTGTGGGTGGGTAAGGGGGGGATAGCCGTACTCACGGTGGGATTGTGGGTGGGTAGGGGAGGGATAGCCGTACTCACACGGTGGGATTGTGGGTAAGGGCGGGATAGCCGTATCACACGGTGGGATTGTGGTGGGTAGGGAGGGGATAGCCGTACTCACACGGTGGGATTGTGGGTAAGGGAGGGATAGCCGTACTCAACGGTGGGATTGTGGGTGGTAAGGAGGGATAGCCGTACTCACACGGTGGATTTGTGGTAAGGGGATGGATAGCGCAGTGATAGCGTACTCACACGGTGGGATGTGGGTGGGGGGCAGGGATAGCCGATTGGTGGGTGGGTAGGGGAGGGATAGCCGTATCACCGGTGGATTGTGGGTGGGAGGGGGGATAGCCGTACTCCACGGTGGGAATTGTGGGTGGGTAAGGGGAGGGATAGCCGTACTCACGGTGGGTTGGTGGGTAGGTGGGGGATAGGCCGTACTCACAGGCGGGATTAGTGGGTGGGGGGGAACGTACACAGGTGGGATTGTGGGTGGGTAGGGGAGGGATGCCGTACTCACACGGTGGGATTGTGGGTGGGTAAGGGGAGGGATAGCCGTACTCACGAGTGGGGGATTGTGGGTAAGGGGCGGGATAGCCGTACTCACACGTAGTTGTTGGTGTAAGGGGAGGGATAGCCGTACTCCACGGTGGGATTGTGGTAAGGGGAGGGATAGCCGTACTCACACGGTGGGAGTGTGGGTGGGTAAGGGGAGGGATGCCGTACTCACACGGGGATGATTGTGAGGTAGGGGAGGGATAGCCGTACTCACACGGTGGGATTGTGGTGGTAAGGGGCGGGATAGCCGTACTCACCGGTGGGTGGTGGATAAGGGGAGGATAGCCGTACTCACACGGTGGGATTGTGGGTGGTAAGGGGAGGGATAGCCGTACTCACACGGTGGATTGTGGGTGGGTAAGGGGGGAGATAGCCGTACTCACACGGTGGGATTGTGGGTGGGTAAGGGGAGGGATAGCCGTACTCACACGGTGGGATTGGTGGTGGGTAAGGGGAGGATAGCCGTACTCAAGGCGGGGATTGTGGGTAAGGGGAGGGATAGCCGACTCAACGGTGGGATTGTGGGTGGTAAGGGGGGGGGGGATAGCCGTACTCACACGGTGGGATTGTGGTGGGTAAGGGGAGGGAATGCGTACTCACACGGTGGGATTGTGGGTGGGTAAGGGGAGGATAGCCGTACTCACACGGTGGGATTGTGGGTAAGGGGAGGGATAGCCGTACTCACACGGTGGGATTGTGGGTGGGTAAGGGGGGATACGCCGTACTCAACGGTGGGATTGTGGGTGGGGGGGGATAGCGGTCCCACGGTGGATTGTGGGTGGGTAAGGGGAGGATAGTGCGTACTCACGGCTGGGAGGTTGTGGGTAAGGGGAGGGATAGCCGTACTCACACGGTGGGATTGTGGTGGGTAAGGGAGGGATAGCCGTACTCACACGGTGGGATTGTGGGTGGGTAAGGGGGGGTAGCCGTACTCACACGGCGGATTGTGGGGTGGGTAAGGGGAGGGGATAGCCGTACTCACACGGTGGGATTGTGGGTGGGTAAGGGAGGGATAGCCGTACTCACACGGTGGGATTGTGGGTGGGTAAGGGGGGGGTAGCCGTATCACACGGTGGGATTGTGGGTAGGGGAAGGGATAGCCGTACTCACACGGTGGGATTGTGGGGGTAAGGGGAGGGATAGCCGTACTCACAACGGTGGGATTGTGGGTAAGGGGAGGGATAGCCGTACCGGTGGGTTGTGGTAGGCGGGATAGCGTACTCAACAGGGGATTGTGGCTGGGTAGGGGAGGGATAGCCGTACTCACACGGTGGGATTGTGGGTAAGGGGAGGGATAGCCGTATCACACGGTGGGATTGTGGGTGGGTAAGGGGGGGATAGCGTACTCACACGGGCGGGATTGTGGGTGGGTAAGGGGAGGATAGCCGTATCACACGGGGGATTGTGGGTGGGTAAGGGAGGGATAGCCGTACTCACACGGTGGGATTGTGGGGTAAGGGGGGGATAGCCGTACTCACACGGGGGATTGTGGGTAAGGGGCGGGATAGCCGTACTAACGGTGGGATTGTGGGTGGGTAGGGAGGGATGCCGTTCTCACAAACGGTGGGATTTGTGGGTGGGGAGGATAGCCGTACTCACACGGTGGGATTGTGGGTGAAGGGAGGGATAGCCGTACTCACACGGTGGGATTGTGGGTGGGTAAGGGGCGGGATAGCCGTACTCACACGGTGGGATTGTGGGTAAGGGGAGGGATAAGCGTACGATCACATGGGATTGTGGGTAAGGGGACGGGATAGCCGTACTCACGGACGGTGGGATTGTGGGTGGGTAAGGGGCGGGATAGCCGTACTCACACGGGGGATTGTGGGTAGGGAGGGTGAGAAGAAGGGATAAGAGGGGCGCGATGGCGTGTGTAAGGGGGAGTGGGACAGGTCGGGCGGCGTGAGGGTCGTGCGGAGAGTGTGAGGGGCGACGGTGCGGGGGGGGGCCGAGACGGAGCACCGCAGGCGAGACAGGAGGGGGTGAATAGCGTAGGGGAAGGTACGCGCGTGTATGAGCAGATATGGTGCGGGGCTGGGATGCGGGGATGGGTTCTTGGATGGTGTGTCTGCATTGGGTTGATAATGTAACGTGATTCGACAGATCGCGGGGTAAGGGCGACGCGTAAAGGGCAGCGGGCCGATATATGCGCAGGAAAACCAAGAGGGAGGTCGGCGGCGGCGGAGTGGGGGGCGGGGCCTCACAGCGTCGGACGGTCGGGTGGACGAGGCTGAGGTGCTAACACGGGCGGTGTTGCTCGCCTCGGCGGGCGCCGCGTGAGACGTGGAGTGGCGCGCGCGGCCGAGCGGCAGCGCGCGCGCGCCGGTCTCCGGCGCGCGCGGGGCGCCGACCTAGGCGCGACGGGAAGTTGGGGCGGCGCGGGCGGCCGGGCGACGCGACGAGGCGGTGGACCGAAATGGCTCCGCCCCGCCCCGCCCGGCCCCCCACCCGGGGTGAGTGAGTTGTAGGGCACCTGGCCAGACCGGGGGTGAGTCGAGTGGTAGGAACACGCGCAAGCACCGGGGGTCGAGTGAGTGTAGGACACGGCCAACCGGGGGTCGCACTGCACGCTCCGCTACGCACCGCACGAGCCGGGGGTGGAGTGAGTGTAGGACAGGCCAGACCGGCTAGGGTTGAGTGAGTGTGGGAACAGGCAGACGGGGGTGAGTTGATGTAAGGACAGGCCAGACGGAGGGGTGAGTGAGGTACGAGACAGCACAACCGGGGGTGGAGTGAGTGTAGGCCAGACCGGGGGTGGAGTGAGTGTAGGACAGGCCAGACGGGCGGTGGAGTGATGTGGCCAGACTGGGGTTGAGTGAGTGTAGGCAGACCGGGGCGGGATGAGTAAGTGTATGGCACGCCGGGGCTGAGTGAGTGTAGGACAGACTAGGGTAGTGAGTGTAGGCAAACGGCAGACTGGGGTGAGTGAGTGGTAGGACAGGCCAACCGGGGGTGAGTAGTGTAGGACAGGCCCAAGACCGGGGGAGTGAGCTGTAGAGCAGGCAGACTTGGGGGTGAGTGAGTGTAGGACTGGCCACGCACTGGGGTGAGTGAGTGTAGGACAGGCGCAGAACTGGGGTGAGTGAGTATAGGAACTGCCAGAACTGGGGTGAGTGACGTGTAGGACAGCCCAACTGGGGGTGAGTGACGTAGTAGGACAGGCCAGACTGGGGGGTGAAGTGAGTATAACGGATCGCAGAACTGGGGCGTGACCGTGAGTGCTAGGACAGGCCAGACCGGGGTGCAGTGGGTGGTGTCAGGACAGGCCACAAGGGGGTGAGTGAGTGAAGGACAGTGCCAGACTGGGGGGTGAGTGAGTATACGGCTGGCCAGACTGGGGTGAGTGAGTGTAAGGACAGGCCCAGACTGGGGGTGAGTGAGTATAGGAACTGGCCCAGACTGGGGTGAGTGAGTGTAGGACAGGCCAGACCGGGGGGTGAGTGAGTGTAGGACTGGCGCAAGACCGGGGGTGAGTGAGGTAGGACAGGCCCAGACCGGGGGTGAGTGAGTGTAGGACAGGCGCCCAGACCGGGGGTGAGTGAGTATAGGCACTTGCCCAGCCTGGGGGTGAGTGAGTGTAAAGGACTGGCCAGACCGGGTGAGTGAGTTAGGACAGGCCAGACTGGGGGTGTGAGTGAGTGTAGGACAGGCCAGCCGGGGTGAGTGAGTGTAAGACAGGCAGACATACCGGGGGGCGAGTGAGTGCTAGGGCCTATTGTTTTCTCCTATCCCATGTAACTGGAGGAGGTCCCAAGCCGGACTTGGACATTTTCTTACTATTGAGTGCTATTCTGATACCTACTGGGAGCTGCTAATCCTGCTCCTTCCCATCTGCTTGCTGCTAGATCGCTGCTGGGGGGGGCGGGGGGGGATATCCACTCCAACTTGCTCAAAATATATTCTATCCGGTATGGTTATCAAAATAATGAGAAAAGAAGAGCACCTACACTTACAGAACAAGAAATGAGATCAAGCTATTTTTTTTGTTTGTGTCCCACCTCGTTGCATGATGCTTCTGTAACATAAACTGTGGTATGTGGCTAGGCCGAGGTCCTTCCGTGCCGTCGCATGCGCTTGGCTTAATCCCTGGCATCACTTTGTCACTTCCCTGTTTGGACTTTCCCCATTATTCAGCAGGAGGCTGTTTAACAAGGGGAGCTGTTTGATATGGCCTCGATGGCGCAGTGTGGGGCTCCTGAGGGGGAAGAAAAAAAAAGAAAAAACCAGACAAAAAACGCCTCTAATAATAGAAATGGCTTCCCCTAGTGCTAGATGTATCATGTTCGGCGGTAGCCCTCATTTTAACCTTTACACTGCCAGCAACACAGATGAAATGGGCAAAAAAGTTACTGGTTTCCATCTAATCTCCTTCATTTTAATGAGTAGAAAAGAGTTTTTAGATAAGTGGGTGGCCTAGGCATACGTACAATTGAACTAAACTGTTTTGGGATCTGAAAGAAGGAACGGATTGCTCTTGTCTGTACTGGCAACTTGGACTTGACTTGACCAGATTTAAATTCAGTGGGAAGAAGGTTTCATCATGCGGGGATGCATTCAGTCCGCGACAAACTCATCTCACTGTTTATCAGTGAAAACTTTATGGGAATAAACTGGAACTGAACTAGGAGAAGAGTTTTTTCTGCACCCATGAGTTTTCACGTGATAAACCAGGAGATAACTGTGTCTCGCTAAACTGAACTGGCCTTTATTTTTCTTGTGAGTAGAAATTTCCTGAACGTAAGGACCTCGGGCAGGTAGATACAATCACTGGCCCAAATGAATGATGGGTCACTTGTATGTTCTGTCTACGTTATTGGATTTAAGGTCTCCCATACACGTTAAGATGTGCTCGTCTGGCGAGGCTGCCAAGCGAGCAGATCTTCTCCAATTATCCCCACCTACGGGTGGGCGGGAAAACATAGGCAATTCCAAGTTGTTATATCCGATTCCGGCAATTATATGGGAGCAATGGACAATCGCAGTTTAGCTCGTTGATGCGGTCCCCGGATCTGACTAAAATTCTTTTAAACCTTCCCCCAATCGATATCTGCCCAATTTCAGGCCAGATATCCAGTGTCCATGTCCTCTGATCTCTGCCCCTAACAATGGGCCCGACTAAGCGCTGCCGAATCAGTCCAAGGGCGACCCTACCAGCAGCTAGAATCGGCTCGTGTAATATGGGCACCTTTACCTAAGGAGTTCATGATGCAACACATGATGCTCAATCACATCACTTACAAGGGAATAAGAGGGAATCAATCAGCCTGGATCCAGACCTGTTGTAGACAAACTCCCAATCAATGACAACTGTTTTTGTGTGAATTAAAATTATCTGAACATAATCGAAAGTTGAGGAGAGGACTGAATCAATCATGAACATGACTAAACTTGTACAGGCAACATAGCCACGTTATCCGCACAATCTGGTTTTCAGCAGATTGGCTCATCTCCCATATGTAACGGAATTAAGAACAAACAATAATCATGATCATATATCCTATGCACTGTACAAACACTTGTAAATCTGAATGTGAATTATTTAACTTACTTTCAACAATGACTTTCACCAATGATTGTTTGATTGGAATTGTTCATAACCCAGAGCAAATACAGTTTGCATTTTAGCACCAATATTGCTCCGTGTCCCTGGATGGTGAGAAAGCACCTCCGATGGGGCCGCGCTCTCTCCTCCGCTTGCCGAGGCGTCAATAAATTTCATCCATTGAAAGTTGCTTGATTTATAAGTTCTTTTATTAGGCCAAAAAATATTATTTTGGGGGTTGGGTGGTCCTTTAAGATTGTTACTCAGATCATCCTAATGATCATTTAAGTGGCGATCCCGGCACAATCCATCCAATCATCGCAGGTCGGTCGGGCACGAACGATCACCACATCCGGGAGTTTTCTTCAGTTAGAAAATTGGCATTTGTAATGAGAATTGGGTTTGCAGTTTGAAATGTTCTTCATTATGGTATGGATTATGCGGCACCACCACAGTTGGCGTAATTTTTTGTCCGTTTTTCCTGAAATTTTTCATTGTTTTGGCAAATTTTCACAGTTGGGACAGATTCGCTAATCGCATATTTATGGGCAAACTCAATAACTTTCAGATACAGCTTGGGCCCTGCAACAATGAAAAGATCTTTAAAAATCTTATCTAAGTGGATGAGACTAAAGTTTCTCGGCAGCGCGCGTTGGATTCGCAGGCGAATTGCCGCTTTCGCCAAATTGTTTTTGTTTAAACTTGTGGAAAATATGACCACGGAAAAAAAACTTCAGTTGCAGACATCAAAAAAAAGTTTTGCCTTTGCTCAAAACTTGGGTGTGCTCCGTATAAAAAAAGGCGTGGTCACGACAAAATAGACACATAAAAAAAGAACCACGTGCGCAAAAAAAATCTGCAATAAACGAGCTTCATGTAGTCTTCATGAATTTGTCGGCTAAGCGAAAAGCGGACAGATTCGCTCATACCTTTAAGCGCGGCGAATTTCCACGTTATTAGCCATTGGCAGTAATTTTTGTGAAAGCGGTGAAAACATTTGCTGTGCAACATTTTTTTGTTGCAAATATCTTTCCGCTGCAAATTTTTTGCCTGCTTCCCAGACATCTGCCGGATGTGCCGGCAAACAAAATTGCTACGGACCGTACTTTTTTTTTTTCCAAGTTCGCAAATTTTTGACACGATATCGCTCGTCACTAATCTTAACCCGTGCAATGGAAGCTTTAGAGACAATAGAAAATCCCTTTCCAATGAACCACTGGCTGCCCCTTACCCTTAGGTGGCATATCACAAGCAGATTCCGCATCGCTTGGTGACGGGTGGGCGATAATCGGGGAGCATTTAGGGTAAAAAAAAATCTTCGATTGTTTGGCTGGGGCCAAAAGATAGGATTATGTGGGCAGCAATAGGGGCAGTCGGCTTTCGGGGACCGCATCAATGAGCCGATGCGGTCCCCGAAGTCCGACTAGAAATTTTCCTAACTTGGCTGAATTGATATCTGCCCCAACTTCAGGCCAGATATCGGTGGGCAGGCTCCTTGTTTTCCCCATACACGGGCCGATAAGACTGCTGAATTGGTCCAAGGGACCCATCATCGGCAGCTACAATCGCCCATGTATGGGGACCTTTAACCCTTTAGGAAATGCTCCCAGCTGGACCCAATGCTATATTAATGGCTGACACCCATTCCAGCCTCATATGCCATTAATGGCAATAGTCTACTGCGCAGCAGCCGCTGCGTTATACCCAACCCAATACGCCTCCAGATTCCATGAATAATGCAGCCCTGCTCAGACACATTCTTCATCTTATGGGCTTCTGCCCTTTTTTCTGTTTTGGAAAGAGTAAAATATTAAGGAGTTCCTGAGAGATTCCATCTGAGTTAATTTGTGTGCAGAGAGACGTAACGTTTCCTCCATTTTCTTTTTGGGCTGACGTGTAGGAAACAATCTTTGGGCATTTAAATGAAGAATGTTTTTACAGCGTCTTAAAATAATTAATTTATTAAACATATGGATTTAAAAAACCATTAATTTAGTGCAACATGTCGCGCTTAATAGATGACTGCTCCCACTTGAGTTTATAAACTTGCTGAATTTTATTTATTTGACCGTGATACTCAGAGTTCCCTGTATAACTCAGCCTGCAGCCTTGTGCCTTTATATGGCACAGAAACCCTCATGATGCTATACCTTAGTCATTTAAGTAGGGGGTGCATTATCCTTATAATACATGAGTGAATACTCAGAGTTCCCTGTATAACTCAGCCTGCAGCCTTGTGCCTTTATATGGGCACGAACCCCTCAGTGACTGCTATATCCCTTATCATTTACAGTAGGGGGTGCATTATCCCTTATAATACATGAGTGAATACTCAGAGTGTTCCCTGCTATAACTCAGCCTGCAGCCTTGGCCTTTATAATGGGCCCAGAACCCCTCAGTGACTGCTAATATCCTTATCATTTACAGTGGGGTGCATTATCCCTTTGATAATACATGAGTGATACTCAGACGCTTCCCTGTAGTAACTCAGCTGCAGCCCGTTGTGCGTGTTTGATCTGGGGGGGAAGGACTGCAGTGGCTGTAATAGTCCTTATCATTTACAGTAGGGTGGGTGATGGATCCCTTTAGGGATGAGTGATACTCAGAGTTCCCGTGTATAACTCAGCCTGAGGCCTTGTGCCTTTATATGGGGCACCAGAACCCCTCAGTGACTTGGCTAATATCCTTATCATTTACAGTAGGGGGTACATTATCCCTTATATACATGAGTGACTACCAGAGTTTCCTGTATAACTCAGCCTGCAGCCTTGGTGGCCTTTTTAGTGGGCACAAAGAACCCCTCAGTGACTGCTAAATAATTCCCTTATATTTACAGTAGGGGTACTTATCCCTTATAAACATGAGTGATACTCAGAGTCTCCCTGGTATAACTGAGCCTGTCAGCCTTGTGCCTTTATATGGGCCAGAACCCCTCAGTGACTGTAATATCCTTATCATTTACAAGTATGGGGGTAATTTATCCTTATAATACATGATGATACTCAGAGTTCCCTGTATAACTCAGCCTCAGGCCTTGTGCACTTTATAGGGCACAGAACCCTCAGTGACTGCTCAATATCTATCATTTACATAGGGGGTACATTAAATCTATATATACATGAGTGATACTCGAGAGTTCCTGTTCAACTCAGCCTGCACGCCTTGTGGCTTTATATGGGCCAGACCCAGTAATAACACATATTTTTATAATAGATTGTTTTCCCATTATCAGCTTTTTTTCCTACTGTCCTCACAATAAGGATATTACTGAACTACATTTTATGCGGGCAAACATTTCGATATAATATTATACCAAGTATAGGACCCATTATCCCAGCAATGCTTTGGCCTAGGCCAATTCCGATAAGAGGGTCGCTTTCCTGTAATTTGGATCTCATACTTTACGTCACTAAAAATCATAAACATTAATTCTAACTCATAGAATGGTTTTTGCATCCAAAAAGGATTATTTATGTCTTAGTTGGGATCAAGTACGACGATGACTGTTTTATTATTAACAGCGAAAGCGGAATCATTTAACCAAAAATAACCCAATAGGGCTGTTTCTGCCCCAAATACAGCGGGTAATTATAAGTCTTAGTTGGGATCAAGTACAGGTACTGTTTTATTATTAACAGGAAAGAGGGACATATTTAACTCATGAAATAGAAAACCAATATGGGCTGTTCTGTCCCAATAAGGGGTAATTATATCTTAGTTCGGGTCAAGTACAGGTAACTGTTTTATATTACAGAGAAAGGGATCAATTTACATGAAATAACCCAATAGGGCTGTTCGCCCCAATAAGGGGTAATTATATCCTTAGTGGGAATCAAGTACAGGTACTGGTTTTCTTATTACAGAGAAACAGGGATCATTTAAGCGCATTAAATAAACCCAATAGGGCTGTTCTGCCCCAGATAAGGGGTAATATATTCTCAGTTCGGATCCAACAGTACAGGTACTGCAGAACCCCTGTGTGGGCGCAGTAAAGGCTGAGGAGAGAAGGGGGGGTCCGGCGCTGTTCTAATACAGTGATCTAAGTGCCCCTGTCTTGTCAGGTGAGTCCTTGCCGCTCGGTACATAAAACACGCTCTGCCACTTTATTATTCATGCCTCTTTTTCGTCAGTCAGTGGTGCTTGAATAATAAAAACAGCCCGGGATCAAATGGGCAATTTACTCCACGCCTACACCAAACTGCTAACTGTTCTCTGGGCTCTGCCAAGCGTTGCCTCGATAATAGTGGGATTTGGTTAAACAGTAAATTAATGAATAATGAACATATCCAGGTTGATCAGTTTAGAGAGCACGCTTGCTTTGCCCAGCCGGTAAATGCCCCGGGGCTGGAAGTTAACTCTCAAACGGCACCTTTGCCTGTCTGTTGGGCTGGATAACTATTTTACAGCCCCAATTGGCTTGACAGACTGTAGGATGGGGGGGGAGGGGGGCGTCGCGATACAAGGAAAGGGCCGGGCCAGGCTCGTAGGGCTGTGTAATTTACAAAAAAAAGGAGATTGAAAAATAATCTTGTTATTAGCCATAAGGCAATCAATCCGCCTGGTAAATGGAAGGCGTAGGATACCGCGCAGCAAGGCCGAGGCACGGCAAATGGAAGATAATGAGTTGGCTTCAAGGGTTACCTTTCTTCTGTTCTTACTGGGTATATGGGAGCTTCTTAGCTTGTCCAACCAAGCAAGCTGGTGAGCATCATGGGAACTGGTAGTCCACAAACTCAGATGCAACATTGTATGCCAGCATCACTTTAGAGGTAGATGGTTATCAACATTCAGATTAGGACAGAATGGGACCTATTATTCTGCTCCCAATTAGAGGGGTAAATTTATCTAGTTGGACCAAAGTAACAGGTACTGGTTTTATTTAATTACAGAGAAAAGGGAATCATTAACCATTTAAATAACCTATAGGGCTGTTCTGCCATAAGGGTTAATCTATATCTTAGTTGGGATCAAGTACAGGCTAGCTGGGTTTTATTACTAACAGAGAAAAGGGAATATTTAAACCATGCTAAATAAACCTATAAGGGCCTGTTTCTCGCCATAAGGGGTAATTATATCTTAGTCTGGGGATCAAGCAGGTAACTGTTTTATTTATTCAACATGAGAAAAGGGAAATCATTTTAAACCATTAAATAAAAGCCCAAATAGGGCTGTTCTTGCCCCCAATAAGGGGTATTTATATCTTAGATTGGGATCAAGTACAGGTATGTTTTATTATTCACGAGAAAAGGGAATCATTAACCATGAAATAAACCAATAGGCGTTCTGCCCCCAATAAGGGGTAATTATATCTATTGGATCAAGTACAGGTACTGCTTTACTATTCACAGAGGAAAAAATTAGATAACTGGGCAGCAAACTGGAAATGAGGTTCAATGTTGATTGCCAAGTTTGGCACTTTGGTAGAAATAATATACAACGCAACTATCTCTGGAGTGGTAGTGTGTTGGGGGGTTTCTAATGGAGAAGGATCTAGGGGTTTTTTCGTTTGATACAAGTTGTCTAAAATTCCAGGCATGTCATTCTGTGGCTACTAAAGCAAATAAAGTGCTGTCCTTGTATAAAAAGGGCATTGACTCAGGATGAAACATAATTTTGCCCCTTTAATCGGTCCCCGGTAAGCGCTACCTTGAGTATACATAGTGCAGTTATGCGGCTCCAAGTCCTTAAGAAGGTATTAATTGAGCTGCGAGAGAGTGCAGAAGACTGCAAAACTAAACTGGTTAAGGGGAGAGAAGATTTAAACATGAGGTTTGAGACTGGTCGGGTGGGGTTGTTTTCTGTCTCTGAAAAGGAGGCCGCTTGCGAGGGGACATGATTTTACTCTGTACAAGTACATTAATAAGACGGGATTATAGCGCAGTTGGGGGATGTCTTTTTTCCCAATAAAACAAATCAACGCACCAGAAGGTCCCCTTTAGAATTAGAGGCAAAGGAGTTTTCCATTTGAAGCAGCGAGGGGGTTTTTTTCAACGGTGGAGGCGTGAGGTTGGGAATGCCCTTACCTAGTGATAGTCGGTAATGGATGATTCTGTTAATGGCCTAATAAGAGGGGCCTGGATGAGTTCTTGATGCAATAAGAATATCCAAGGCTATTGTGATACTAATACGTTAGCAGTTAGTACTAGTGGTTGTTTTATAGTGTATGTATGTGAGTGTATAGATTGGTAGGTGTGGGTTACGGTGTGCTGGTTTACTTGGATGGAGTTGAACTTGTGGACACTGGTCTTTTTCAACGCCTATGTAACTATGTAACTATGTACTATGTAACTATAAAGGGAATCATTCTAACCATGAAATAACCCTCCAATGGGCTGTTTCTGCCAAATAAGGGGGTAATTATATCTTAGTTGGGATCAAGTAACAGGTACTCGTTTTATTATTACCGGAGAAAGGGAATCATTTACCATGAAATAAACCAATTAAGGGCTGTAAAGAAATGTAAAGAACTACATTGTATAAGCAATCCCTGTCCATAGTTAGGCCCAGTCAGACTGATATCACCCAGTGGCCCGCGTTATTCTCATCGCAGCCCTTATAATTATGCTATACATACCATTTTAGTGTCCTCCATCTACAAAATGATGAGAAAGAGCCCTCTAGGCCAGGTTCTGCTGGTTCAGAAGCCAGGTCAGTCCAACAATGTTATTAGACCTGATGGAAGTGACACGTTAAGGAATCCGTGCCTTCCCTCCAGAAATAGAGATCTGGGAACCCAGTGTATCCAGGTCCAGAAATTGGGATTTTAAAAAAGGCCTGGAGGGCCCAGTACTT